>NW_027275063.1:0-69792 GCF_030028105.1 Mobula birostris
TGAGGTACTTTGTACTTTGAGGTAGTGCAGTAAGGAACTTTGTACTTTGAGGTAGTAGAGTGAGGAAGTTTGTACTTTGAGGTAGTGCGGTGAGGTACTTTGTACTCTGAGATAGTAGAGTGAGGTACTTTGTACTTTGAGGTCGTGCGGTGAGGTACTTTGAGGTAGTGCAGTGAGGAACTTTGTACTTTGAGGTAGTGCGGTGCAGTACTTTGTACTTTGAGGTAGTGCAGTGAGGTACTTTGTAGTCTGAGGTAGTAGAGTGAGGTACTTGGTAATTTGCACTTTGAGGTAGTGCAGTGAGGAACTTTGTACTTTGTAGTAGTGCGGTGAGGTACTTCGTACTTTGAGGTAGTGCAGTGAGGAACTTTGTACTTTGAGGTAGTGCGGTGAGGTACTTTCTACTTTGAGGTAGTAGAGTGAGGTACTTTGTACTTTGAGGTTGTGCGGGGAGGTAGTTTGTACTTTGAGGTAGTAGAGTGAGGTACTTTGCACTTTGAGGTAGTGCAGTGAGGAACTTTGTACTTTGAGGTAGTAGAGTGAGGTACTTTGTACTTTGAGGTAGTGCGGTGAGGTACATTGTACTTTGAGGTAGTAGAGTGAGGTACTTTGTACTTTGAGGTAGTGCAGTGAGGTACTTTGTACTTTGAGGTAGTGCAGTGAGGAACTTTGTACTTTGAGGTAGTAGAGTGAGGTACTTTGTACTTTGAGGTAGTGCGGTCAGGTACTTTGTACTTTGAGGTAGTAGAGTGAGGTACTTTATACTTTGAGGTAGGGCGGTGAGGAGCTTTGTACTTTGAGGTCGTGCAGTGAGGAACTTTGTACTTTGAGGTAGTGCAGTGAGGTGCTTTGTACTTTGAGGTAGTGCAGTGAGGTACTTTGTACTTTGAAGTAGTGCAATGAGGTACTTTGTACTTTGAAGTAGCGCGGTGAGGAACTTTGTACTTTGAGGTAGTAGAGTGAGGTACTTTGTACTTTGAGGAAGTAGAGTGAGCTACTTTGTACTTTGACGTAGTGCAGTGAGGTACTTTGCACTTTGAGGTAGTGTAGTAAGGAACTTTGTACTTTGAGGTAGTAGAGTGAGGAAGTTTGTACTTTGAGGTAGTGCAGTGAGGTACTTTATACTCTGAGATAGTAGAGTGAGGTACTTTGTACTTTGAGGTCGTGCGGTGAGGTACTTTGAGGTAGTGCAGTGAGGAACTTTGTACTTTGAGGTAGTGCGGTGCAGTACTTTGTACTTTGAGGTAGTGCAGTGAGGTACTTTGTAGTCTGAGGTAGTAGAGTGAGGTACTTGGTAATTTGCACTTTGAGGTAGTGCAGTGAGGAACTTTGTGCTTTGTAGTAGTGCGGTGCGGTACTTCGTACTTTGAGGTAGTGCAGTGAGGAACTTTGTACTTTGAGGTAGTGCGGTGAGGTACTTTCTACTTTGAGGTAGTAGAGTGAGGTACTTTGTACTTTGAGGTTGTGCGGGGAGGTAGTTTGTACTTTGAGGTAGTAGAGTGAGGTACTTTGCACTTTGAGGTAGTGCAGTGAGGAACTTTGTACTTTGAGGTAGTAGAGTGAGGTACTTTGTACTTTGAGGTAGTGCGGTGAGGTACATTGTACTTTGAGGTAGTAGAGTGAGGTACTTTGTACTTTGAGGTAGTGCAGTGAGGTACTTTGTACTTTGAGGTAGTGCAGTGAGGAACTTTGTACTTTGAGGTAGTAGAGTGAGGTACTTTGTACTTTGAGGTAGTGCGGTCAGGTACTTTGTACTTTGAGGTAGTAGAGTGAGGTACTTTATACTTTGAGGTAGGGCGGTGAGGAGCTTTGTACTTTGAGGTCGTGCAGTGAGGAACTTTGTACTTTGAGGTAGTGCAGTGAGGTGCTTTGTACTTTGAGGTAGTGCAGTGAGGTACTTTGTACTTTGAGGTAGTGCAATGAGGTACTTTGTACTTTGAAGTAGCGCGGTGAGGAACTTTGTACTTTGAGGTAGTAGAGTGAGGTACTTTGTACTTTGAGGAAGTAGAGTGAGGTACTTTGTACTTTGACGTAGTGCAGTGAGGTACTTTGCACTTTGAGGTAGTGCGGTGAGGAACTTTGTAATTTGAGGTAGTAGAGTGAGGTAGTTTGTACTTTGAGGTAGTAGAGTGAGGAACTTTGTACTTTGAGGTAGTGTAGTGAGGAACTTTGTACTTTGAGGTAGTAGAGTGAGGTACTTTGTACTTTGAGGTAGTGCGGTGAGGTAATTTGTACTTTGAGGAAGTAGAGTGAGGTAGTTTGTACTTTGAGGTAGTGCTGTCAGGAACTTTGTACTTTGAGGTAGTGCAATGAGGTACTTTATACTTTGAAGTAGTGCGGTGAGGAACTTTGTACTTGAGGTAGTAGAGTGAGGTACTTTGTACTTGGAGGAAGTAGAGTGAGGTACTTTGTACTTTGAGGTAGTGCGGTAAGGAACTTTGTACTTTGAGGTAGTGCGGTGAGGTACTTTGTACTTTGAGGTAGTAGAGTGAGGAACTGTGTAATTTGAGGAAGTGCGGTGAGGTACTTTGTACTTTGAGGTAGTGCAGTGAGGTACTTTGTACTTTGAGGTAGTAGAGTGAAGTACTTTGTACTTTGAGGTAGTGCGGTGCGGTACTTTGTACTTTGAGGTAGTAGAGTGAGGTACTTTGTACTTTGAGGTAGTGCAGTGAGGAACTTTGTACTTTGAGGTACTAGAGTGAGGAACTTTGTACTTTGAGGTAGTGCAGTGAGGTACTTTGAGGTAGTGCGGTGAAGAACTTTGTACTTTGAGGTAGTAGAGTGAGGTACTTTGTACTTTGAGGAAGTAGAGTGATGTACCTTGTACTTTGAGGTAGTGCAGTGAGGTACTTTGTACTCTGAGGTAGTAGAGTGAGGTACTTTGTACTTTGAGGTAGTGCGGTGAGGTAGTGCAGTGAGGAACTTTGTACTTGAGGTAGTGCGGTGCAGTACTTTGTACTTTGAGGTAGTGTAGTGACGTACTTTGTAGTCTGAGGTAGTAGAGTGAGGTACTTTGCACTTTGAGGTAGTAGAGTGAGGTACTTTGTACTTTGAGATTGTGCGGTGAGGTAGTTTGTACTTTGAGGTAGTAGAGTGGGGTACTTTGTACTTTGAGGTAGTGCAGTGAGGTACTTTGTACTTTGAGGTAGTAGAGTATGTGAGGTACTTTGTACTTTGAGGTAGTGCGGTGAGGTACTTTGTACTTTGAGGTAGTAGAGTGAGGTACTTTGTACTTTGAGGTAGTGCAGTGACGTACTTTGTACTTTGAGGTAGTGCAGTGAGGAACTTTGTACTTTGAGGTAGTAGAGTGAGGTACTTTGTACTTTGAGGTAGTGCGGTGAGGTACTTTTTACTTTGAGGTAGTAGAGTGAGGAACTTTGTACTTTGAGGTCGTGCAGTGAGGAACTTTGTACTTTGAGGTAGTGCGGTGAGGTACTTTGTACTTTGAGGTAGTGCAATGGGGTACTTTGTACTTTGAAGTAGTGCGGGGCGGAACTTTGTACTTTGAGGTAGTAGAGTGAGGTACTTTGTACTTTGAGGAAGTAGAGTGAGGTACTTTGTACTTTGAGGTAGTGCAGTGAGGAACTTTGTACTTTGAGGTAGTAGAGTGAGGTACTTTTTACTTTGAGGTAGTGCGGTGAGGAACTTTGTACTATGAGGTAGTGCGGTGAGGTACTTTGTACTTTGAGGTAGTAGAGTGAGGAACTGTGTACTTTGAGGTATTGCGGTGATGTACTTTGTAGTTTGAGGTAGTGCAGTGAGGTACTTTGTACTTTGAGGTAGTAGAGTGAGGTACTTTGTACTTTGAGGTAGTGCGGTGCGTTATTTTGTACTTTGAGGTAGTAGAGTGAGGTACTTTGTACTTTGAGATAGTGCAGTGAGGTACTTTGTACTTTGAGGTAGTGCAATGAGGTACTTTGTACTTTGAAGTAGTGCGGTGAGGAACTTTGTACTTTGAGGTAGTAGAGTGAGGTACTTTGTACTTTGAGGAAGTAGAGTGAGGTACTTTGTACTTTGACGTAGTGCAGTGAGGTACTTTGCACTTTGAGGGTAGTGCGGTGAGGAACTTTGTAATTTGAGGTAGTAGAGTGAGGTAGTTTGTACTTTGAGGTAGTAGAGTGAGGAAGTTTGTACTTTGAGGTAGTAGAGTGAGGTACTTGGTACTTTGAGGTAGTGCGGTGAGGTACTTTGTACTTTGAGGTAGTAGAGTGAGGTACTTTGTACTTTGAGGTAGGGCGGTGAGGAACTTTGTACTTTGAGGCCGTGCAGTGAGGAACTTTGTACTTTGAGGTAGTGCGGTGAGGTAATTTGTACTTTGAGGTAGTAGAGTGAGGTACTTTGTATTTTGAGGTAGTGCAGTGAGGTACTTTGTACTTTGAGGTATTGCAGTGAGGAAGTTTTGTACTTTGAGGTAGTGGAGTGAGGTACTTTGTACTTTGAGGTAGTGCGGTGAGGTACTTTGTACTTTGGGGTAGTAGAGTGAGGTACTTTGTATTTTGAGGTAGTAGAGTGAGGAACTTTGTACTTTGAGGTAGTAGAGTGAGGTACTTTGTACTTTGAGGTAGTGCAGTGAGGTACTTTGTACTTTGAGGTAGTGCAGTGAGGAACATTGTACTTTGAGGTAGCAGAGTGAGGTACTTTGTACTTTGAGGTAGTGCGGTGAGGTACTTTTTACTTTGAGGCAGTAGAGTGAGGTACTTTGTACTTTGAGGTAGGGCGGTGAGGAACTTTGTACTTTGAGGTCGTGCAGTGAGGAACTTTGTACTTTGAAGTCGTGCAGTGAGGTGCTTTGTACTTTGAGGTAGTGCGGTGAGGTACTTTGTACTTTGAGGTAGTGCAATGGGGTACTTTGTACTTTGAAGTAGTGCGGGGAGGAACTTTGTACTTTGAGGTAGTAGAGTGAGGTACTTTGTACTTTGAGGAAGTAGAGTGAGGTACTTTGTACTTTGAGGTAGTGCAGTGAGGAACTTTGTACTTTGAGGTAGTAGAGTGAGGTACTTTTTACTTTGAGGTAGTGCGGTGAGGAACTTTGTACTATGAGGTAGTGCGGTGAGGTACTTTGTACTTTGAGGTAGTAGAGTGAGGAACTGTGTACTTTGAGGTATTGCGGTGATGTACTTTGTAGTTTGAGGTAGTGCAGTGAGGTACTTTGTACTTTGAGGTAGTAGAGTGAGGTACTTTGTACTTTGAGGTAGTGCGGTGCGTTATTTTGTACTTTGAGGTAGTAGAGTGAGGTACTTTGTACTTTGAGGTAGTGCAGTGAGGAACTTTGTACTTTGAGGTAGTAGAGTGAGGTACTTTGTACTTTGAGGTAGGGTGGTGAGGAACTTTGTACTTTGAGGTCGTGCAGTGAGGAACTTTGTACTTTGAGGTAGTGCAGTGAGGTACTTTGTACTTTGAGGTAGTGCAATGAGGTACTTTGTACTTTGAAGTAGTGCGGTGAGGAACTTTGTACTTTGAGGTAGTAGAGTGAGGTAGTTTGTACTTTGAGGAAGTAGAGTGAGGTACTTTGTACTTTGACGTAGTGCAGTGAGGTACTTTGCACTTTGAGGTAGTGCGGTGAGGAACTTTGTAATTTGAGGTAGTAGAGTGAGGTAGTTTGTACTTTGAGGTAGTAGAGTGAGGAACTTTGTACTTTGAGGTAGTAGAGTGAGGTACTTGGTACTTTGAGGTAGTGTGGTAAGGTACTTTGTACTTTGAGGTAGTGCAGTGAGGTACTTTGTACTTTGAGGTAGTGCAGTGAGGAACTTTGTACTTTGAGGTAGTAGAGTGAGGTACTTTGTACTTTGAGGTAGTGCGGTGAGGTACTTTGTACTTTGAGGTAGTGCGTTGAGGAACTTTGTAATTTGAGGTAGTAGAGTGAGGTAGTTTGTACTTTGAGGTAGTAGAGTGAGGAACTGTGTACTTTGAGGCAGTAGAGTGTGGTACTTGGTACTTTGAGGTAGTGCGGTGAGGTACTTTGTACTTTGAGGTAGTAGAGTGAGGTACTTTGTACTTTGAGGTAGGGCGGTGAGGAACTTTGTACTTTGAGGCCGTGCAGTGAGGAACTTTGTACTTTGAGGTAGGGCGGTGAGGTACTTTGTACTTTGAGGTAATAGAGTGAGGTAATTTGTACGTTGAGGTAGTAGAGGGAGGTACTTTGTACTTTGAGGTATTAGAGTGAGGAACTTTGTACTTTGAGGTAGTGTATTGAGGAACTTTACAATTTGAGGTAGTAAGGTGAGGTACTTTGTACTTTGAGGTAGTGCGGTGAGGTAATTTGTACTTTGAGGTAGTAGAGTGAGGTACTTTGTACTTTGAGGTAGTGAGGTGAGGTACTTTGTACTTTGAGGTAGTGCAATGAGGTACTTTGTACTTTGAGGTAGTAGAGTGAGGAACTTTGTACTTTGAGCTGGTGCGGTGAGGTACTTTGTACTTTGAGGTAGTAGAGTGGGGCACTTTGTACTTTGAGGTAGTGCACTGAGGTACTTTGTACTTTGAGGTAGTGCAGTAAGGAACTTTGTACTTTGAGGTAGTAGAGTGAGGAAGTTTGTACTTTGAGGTAGTGCGGTGAGGTACTTTGTACTCTGAGATAGTAGAGTGAGGTACTTTGTACTTTGAGGTCGTGCGGTGAGGTACTTTGAGGTAGTGCAGTGAGGAACTTTGTACTTTGAGGTAGTGCGGTGCAGTACTTTGTACTTTGAGGTAGTGCAGTGAGGTACTTTGTAGTCTGAGGTAGTAGAGTGAGGTACTTGGTAATTTGCACTTTGAGGTAGTGCAGTGAGGAACTTTGTACTTTGTAGTAGTGCGGTGAGGTACTTCGTACTTTGAGGTAGTGCAGTGAGGAACTTTGTACTTTGAGGTAGTGCGGTGAGGTACTTTCTACTTTGAGGTAGTAGAGTGAGGTACTTTGTACTTTGAGGTTGTGCGGGGAGGTAGTTTGTACTTTGAGGTAGTAGAGTGAGGTACTTTGCACTTTGAGGTAGTGCAGTGAGGAACTTTGTACTTTGAGGTAGTAGAGTGAGGTACTTTGTACTTTGAGGTAGTGCGGTGAGGTATATTGTACTTTGAGGTAGTAGAGTGAGGTACTTTGTACTTTGAGGTAGTGCAGTGAGGTACTTTGTACTTTGAGGTAGTGCAGTGAGGAACTTTGTACTTTGAGGTAGTAGAGTGAGGTACTTTGTACTTTGAGGTAGTGCGGTCAGGTACTTTGTACTTTGAGGTAGTAGAGTGAGGTACTTTATACTTTGAGGTAGGGCGGTGAGGAGCTTTGTACTTTGAGGTCGTGCAGTGAGGAACTTTGTACTTTGAGGTAGTGCAGTGAGGTGCTTTGTACTTTGAGGTAGTGCAGTGAGGTACTTTGTACTTTGAGGTAGTGCAATGAGGTACTTTGTACTTTGAAGTAGCGCGGTGAGGAACTTTGTACTTTGAGGTAGTAGAGTGAGGTACTTTGTACTTTGAGGAAGTAGAGTGAGGTACTTTGTACTTTGACGTAGTGCAGTGAGGTACTTTGCACTTTGAGGTAGTGCGGTGAGGAACTTTGTAATTTGAGGTAGTAGAGTGAGGTAGTTTGTACTTTGAGGTAGTAGAGTGAGGAACTTTGTACTTTGAGGTAGTGTAGTGAGGAACTTTGTACTTTGAGGTAGTAGAGTGAGGTACTTTGTACTTTGAGGTAGTGCGGTGAGGTAATTTGTACTTTGAGGAAGTAGAGTGAGGTAGTTTGTACTTTGAGGTAGTGCAATGAGGTACTTTATACTTTGAAGTAGTGCGGTGAGGAACTTTGTACTTGAGGTAGTAGAGTGAGGTACTCTGTACTTGGAGGAAGTAGAGTGAGGTACTTTGTACTTTGAGGTAGTGCGGTAAGGAACTTTGTACTTTGAGGTAGTGCGGTGAGGTACTTTGTACTTTGAGGTAGTAGAGTGAGGAACTGTGTAATTTGAGGAAGTGCGGTGAGGTACTTTGTACTTTGAGGTAGTGCAGTGAGGTACTTTGTACTTTGAGGTAGTAGAGTGAAGTACTTTGTACTTTGAGGTAGTGCGGTGCGGTACTTTGTACTTTGAGGTAGTAGAGTGAGGTACTTTGTACTTTGAGGTAGTGCAGTGAGGAACTTTGTACTTTGAGGTACTAGAGTGAGGAACTTTGTACTTTGAGGTAGTGCAGTGAGGTACTTTGAGGTAGTGCGGTGAAGAACTTTGTACTTTGAGGTAGTAGAGTGAGGTACTTTGTACTTTGAGGTAGTAGAGTGATGTACCTTGTACTTTGAGGTAGTGCAGTGAGGTACTTTGTACTCTGAGGTAGTAGAGTGAGGTACTTTGTACTTTGAGGTAGTGCGGTGAGGTAGTGCAGTGAGGAACTTTGTACTTGAGGTAGTGCGGTGCAGTACTTTGTACTTTGAGGTAGTGTAGTGACGTACTTTGTAGTCTGAGGTAGTAGAGTGAGGTACTTTGCACTTTTAGGTAGTAGAGTGAGGTACTTTGTACTTTGAGATTGTGCGGTGAGGTAGTTTGTACTTTGAGGTAGTAGAGTGGGGTACTTTGTACTTTGAGGTAGTGCAGTGAGGTACTTTGTACTTTGAGGTAGTAGAGTGAGGTACTTTGTACTTTGAGGTAGTGCGGTGAGGTACTTTGTACTTTGAGGTAGTAGAGTGAGGTACTTTGTACTTTGAGGTAGTGCAGTGAGGTACTTTGTACTTTGAGGTAGTGCAGTGAGGAACTTTGTACTTTGAGGTAGTAGAGTGAGGTACTTTGTACTTTGAGGTAGTGCGGTGAGGTACTTTTTACTTTGAGGTAGTAGAGTGAGGAACTTTGTACTTTGAGGTCGTGCAGTGAGGAACTTTGTACTTTGAGGTAGTGCGGTGAGGTACTTTGTACTTTGAGGTAGTGCAATGGGGTACTTTGTACTTTGAAGTAGTGCGGGGCGGAACTTTGTACTTTGAGGTAGTAGCGTGAGGTACTTTGTACTTTGAGGAAGTAGAGTGAGGTACTTTGTAGTTTGAGTTAGTGCAGTGAGGAACTTTGTACTTTGAGGTAGTAGAGTGAGGTACTTTTTACTTTGAGGTAGTGCGGTGAGGAACTTTGTACTATGAGGTAGTGCGGTGAGGTACTTTGTACTTTGAGGTAGTAGAGTGAGGAACTGTGTACTTTGAGGTATTGCGGTGATGTACTTTGTAGTTTGAGGTAGTGCAGTGAGGTACTTTGTACTTTGAGGTAGTAGAGTGAGGTACTTTGTACTTTGAGGTAGTGCGGTGCGTTATTTTGTACTTTGAGGTAGTAGAGTGAGGTACTTTGTACTTTGAGGTAGTGCAGTGAGGAACTTTGTTCTTTGAGGTAGTAGAGTGAGGTACTTTGTACTTTGAGGTAGGGCGGTGAGGAACTTTGTACTTTGAGGTCGTGCAGTGAGGAGCTTTGTACTTTGAGATAGTGCAGTGAGGTACTTTGTACTTTGAGGTAGTGCAATCAGGTACTTTGTACTTTGAAGTAGTGCGGTGAGGAACTTTGTACTTTGAGGTAGTAGAGTGAGGTACTTTGTACTTTGAGGAAGTACAGTGAGGTACTTTGTACTTTGACGTAGTGCAGTGAGGTTCTTTGCACTTTGAGGTAGTGCGGTGAGGAACTTTGTAATTTGAGGTAGTAGAGTGAGGTAGTTTGTACTTTGAGGTAGTAGAGTGAGGAACTTTGTACTTTGAGGTAGTAGAGTGAGGTACTTGGTACTTTGAGGTAGTGCGGTGAGGTACTTTGTACTTTGAGGTAGTAGAGTGAGGTAGTTTGTACTTTGAGGTAGGGCGGTGAGGAACTTTGTACTTTGAGGCCGTGCAGTGAGGAACTTTGTACTTTGAGGTAGTGCGGTGAGGTACTTTGTACTTTGAGGTAATAGAGTGAGGTAATTTGTACGTTGAGGTAGTAGAGGGAGGTACTTTGTACTTTGAGGTATTAGAGTGAGGAACTTTGTACTTTGAGGTAGTGTATTGAGGAACTTTACAATTTGAGGTAGTAAGGTGAGGTACTTTGTACTTTGAGGTAGTGCGGTGAGGTAATTTGTACTTTGAGGTAGTAGAGTGAGGTACTTTGTACTTTGAGGTAGTGCAGTGAGGTACTTTGTACTTTGAGGTATTGCAGTGAGGAACTTTGTACTTTGAGGTAGTGGAGTGAGGTACTTTGTACTTTGAGGAAGTAGAGTGAGGTACTTTGTACTTTGACGTAGTGCAGTGAGGTACTTTGCACTTTGAGGTAGTGCGGTGAGGAACTTTGTAATTTGAGGTAGTAGAGTGAGGTAGTTTGTACTTTGAGGTAGTAGAGTGAGGAACTTTGTACTGTGAGGTAGTGTAGTGAGGAACTTTGTACTTTGAGGTAGTAGAGTGAGGTACTTTGTACTTTGAGGTAGTGCGGTGAGGTAATTTGTACTTTGAGGAAGTAGAGTGAGGTAGTTTGTACTTTGAGGTAGTGCTGTCAGGAACTTTGTACTTTGAGGTAGTGCAATGAGGTACTTTATACTTGGAAGTAGTGCGGTGAGGAACTTTGTACTTGAGGTAGTAGAGTGAGGTACTTTGTACTTGGAGGAAGTAGAGTGAGGTACTTTGTACTTTGAGGTAGTGCGGTAAGGAACTTTGTACTTTGAGGTAGTGCGGTGAGGTACTTTGTACTTTGAGGTAGTAGAGTGAGGAACTGTGAACTTTGAGGAAGTGCGGTGAGGTACTTTGTACTTTGAGGTAGTGCAGTGAGGTACTTTGTACTTTGAGGTAGTAGAGTCAGGTACTTTGTACTTTGAGGTAGTGCGGTGCGGTACTTTGTACTTTGAGGTAGTAGAGTGAGGTACTTTGTACTTTGAGGTAGTGCAGTGAGGAACTTTGTACTTTGAGGTACTAGAGTGAGGAACTTTGTACTTTGAGGTAGTGCAGTGAGGTACTTTGAGGTAGTGCGGTGAAGAACTTTGTACTTTGAGGTAGTAGAGTGATGTACCTTGTACTTTGAGGTAGTGCAGTGAGGTACTTTGTACTCTGAGGTAGTAGAGTGAGGTACTTTGTACTTTGAGGTAGTGCGGTGAGGTAGTGCAGTGAGGAACTTTGTACTTGAGGTAGTGCGGTGCAGTACTTTGTACTTTGAGGTAGTGTAGTGACGTACTTTGTAGTCTGAGGTAGTAGAGTGAGGTACTTTGCACTTTGAGGTAGTAGAGTGAGGTACTTTGTACTTTGAGATTGTGCGGTGAGGTAGTTTGTACTTTGAGGTAGTAGAGTGGGGTACTTTGTACTTTGAGGTAGTGCAGTGAGGTACTTTGTACTTTGAGGTAGTAGAGTGAGGTACTTCGTACTTTGAGGTAGTGCGGTGAGGTACTTTGTACTTTGAGGTAGTAGAGTGAGGTACTTTGTACTTTGAGGTAGTGCAGTGAGGTACTTTGTACTTTGAGGTAGTGCAGTGAGGAACTTTGTACTTTGAGGTAGTAGAGTGAGGTACTTTGTACTTTGAGGTAGTGCGGTGAGGTACTTTTTACTTTGAGGTAGTAGAGTGAGGAACTTTGTACTTTGAGGTCGTGTAGTGAGGAACTTTGTACTTTGAGGTAGTGCGGTGAGGTACTTTGTACTTTGAGTTAGTGCAATGGGGTACTTTGTACTTTGAAGTAGTGCGGGGCGGAACTTTGTACTTTGAGGTAGTAGAGTGAGGTACTTTGTACTTTGAGGAAGTAGAGTGAGGTACTTTGTACTTTGAGGTAGTGCAGTGAGGAACTTTGTACTTTGAGGTAGTAGAGTGAGGTACTTTTTACTTTGAGGTAGTGCGGTGAGGAACTTTGTACTATGAGGTAGTGCGGTGAGGTACTTTGTACTTTGAGGTAGTAGAGTGAGGAACTGTGTACTTTGAGGTATTGCGGTGATGTACTTTGTAGTTTGAGGTAGTGCAGTGAGGTACTTTGTACTTTGAGGTAGTAGAGTGAGGTACTTTGTACTTTGAGGTAGTGCGGTGCGTTATTTTGTACTTTGAAGTATTAGAGTGAGGTACTTTGTACTTTGAGGTAGTGCAGTGAGGAACTTTGTTCTTTGAGGTAGTAGAGTGAGGTACTTTGTACTTTGAGGTAGGGCGGTGAGGAACTTTGTACTTTGAGGTCGTGCAGTGAAGAGCTTTGTACTTTGAGATAGTGCAGTGAGGTACTTTGTACTTTGAGGTAGTGCAATGAGGTACTTTGCACTTTGAGGTAGTGCGGTGAGGAACTTTGTAATTTGAGGTAGTAGAGTGAGGTAGTTTGTACTTTGAGGTAGTAGAGTGAGGAACTTTGTACTTTGATGTAGTAGAGTGAGGTACTTGGTACTTTGAGGTAGTGCGGTGAGGTACTTTGTACTTTGAGGTAGTAGAGTGAGGTACTTTGTACTTTGAGGTAGGGCGGTGAGGAACTTTGTACTTTGATGTCGTGCAGTCAGGAACTTTGTACTTTGAGGTAGTGCGGTGAGGTACTTTGTACTTTGAGGTAATAGAGTGAGGTAATTTGTAAGTTGAGGTAGTAGAGAGAGGTACTTTGTACTTTGAGGTATTAGAGTCAGGAACTTTGTACTTTGAGGTAGTGTATTGAGGAACTTTACAATTTGAGGTAGTAAGGTGAGGTACTTTGTACTTTGAGGTAGTGCGGTGAGGTAATTTGTACTTTGAGGTAGTAGAGTGAGGTACTTTGTATTTTGAGGTAGTGCAGTGAGGTACTTTGTACTTTGAGGTATTGCAGTGAGGAACTTTGTACTTTGAGGTAGTGGAGTGAGGTACTTTGTACTTTGAGGTAGTGCGGTGAGGTACTTTGTACTTTGGGGTAGTAGAGTGAGGTACTTTGTATTTTGAGGTAGTAGAGTGAGGAACTTTGTACTTTGAGGTAGTAGAGTGAGGTACTTTGTACTTTGAGGTAGTGCAGTGAGGTACTTTGTACTTTGAGGTAGTGCAGTGAGGAACTTTGTACTTTGAGGTAGCAGAGTGAGGTACTTTGTACTTTGAGGTAGTGCGGTGAGGTACTTTTTACTTTGAGGTAGT
This sequence comes from Mobula birostris, assembly GCF_030028105.1. Taxonomy (NCBI): domain Eukaryota; kingdom Metazoa; phylum Chordata; class Chondrichthyes; order Myliobatiformes; family Myliobatidae; genus Mobula; species Mobula birostris. Next base: position 12,975 of record NW_027275063.1, read on the forward strand.
AGAGTGAGGTACTTTGTACTTTGAGGTAGGGCGGTGAGGAACTTTGTACTTTGAGGTCGTGCAGTGAGGAACTTTGTACTTTGAGGTCGTGCAGTGAGGTGCTTTGTACTTTGAGGTAGTGCGGTGAGGTACTTTGTACTTTGAGGTAGTGCAATGGGGTACTTTGTACTTTGAAGTAGTGCGGGGAGGAACTTTGTACTTTGAGGTAGTAGAGTGAGGTACTTTGTACTTTGAGGAAGTAGAGTGAGGTACTTTGTACTTTGAGGTAGTGCAGTGAGGAACTTTGTACTTTGAGGTAGTAGAGTGAGGTACTTTTTACTTTGAGGTAGTGCGGTGAGGAACTTTGTACTATGAGGTAGTGCGGTGAGGTACTTTGTACTTTGAGGTAGTAGAGTGAGGAACTGTGTACTTTGAGGTATTGCGGTGATGTACTTTGTAGTTTGAGGTAGTGCAGTGAGGTACTTTGTACTTTGAGGTAGTAGAGTGAGGTACTTTGTACTTTGAGGTAGTGCGGTGCGTTATTTTGTACTTTGAGGTAGTAGAGTGAGGTACTTTGTACTTTGAGGTAGTGCAGTGAGGAACTTTGTACTTTGAGGTAGTAGAGTGAGGTACTTTGTACTTTGAGGTAGGGTGGTGAGGAACTTTGTACTTTGAGGTCGTGCAGTGAGGAACTTTGTACTTTGAGGTAGTGCAGTGAGGTACTTTGTACTTTGAGGTAGTGCAATGAGGTACTTTGTACTTTGAAGTAGTGCGGTGAGGAACTTTGTACTTTGAGGTAGTAGAGTGAGGTAGTTTGTACTTTGAGGAAGTAGAGTGAGGTACTTTGTACTTTGACGTAGTGCAGTGAGGTACTTTGCACTTTGAGGTAGTGCGGTGAGGAACTTTGTAATTTGAGGTAGTACAGTGAGGTAGTTTGTACTTTGAGGTAGTAGAGTGAGGAACTTTGTACTTTGAGGTAGTAGAGTGAGGTACTTGGTACTTTGAGGTAGTGCGGTAAGGTACTTTGTACTTTGAGGTAGTGCAGTGAGGTACTTTGTACTTTGAGGTAGTGCAGTGAGGAACTTTGTACTTTGAGGTAGTAGAGTGAGGTACTTTGTACTTTGAGGTAGTGCGGTTAGGTACTTTGTACTTTGAGGTAGTAGAGTGAGGTAGTTTTTACTTTGAGGTAGGGCGGTGAGGAACTTTGTACTTTGAGGTCGTGCAGTGAGGAACTTTGCACTTTGAGGTAGTGCAGTGAGGTACTTTGTACTTTGAGGTAGAGGGGTGAGCTACTTTGTACTTTGAGGTAGTAGAGTATTGTACTTTGTACTTTGAGGTAGTGCAGTGAGGTGCTTTGTACTTTGAGGTAGTGCGGTGAGGTACTTTGTACTTTGAGGTAGTGCGGTGAGGAACTTTGTACTTTGAGGTCGTGCAGTGAGGAACTTTGTACTTTGAGGTAGTGCGGTGAGGTACTTTGTACTTTGAGGTAGAGGGGTGAGCTACTTTGTACTTTGAGGTAGTAGAGTGATGTACTTTGTACTTTGAGGTAGTGCAGTGAGGTGCTTTGTACTTTGAGGTCGTAGAGTGAGGTACTTTGTACTTTGAGGAAGTAGAGTGAGGTATTTTGCACTTTGAGGTAGTGCGGTGAGGAACTTTGTACTTTGAGGTAGTAGAGTGAGGTACTTTGTACTTTGAGGCAGTAGAGTGAGGAACGTTGTACTTTGAGGTAGTGTAGTGAGGAACTTTGTAATTTGAGGTAGTAGAGTGAGGTACTTTGTACTTCGAGGTAGTGCGGTGAGGTAATTTGTACTTTGAGGTAGTAGAGTGAGGTACTTTGTACTTTGAGGTAGCGCAGTGAGGTACTTTGTACTTTGATGTAGTGCAGTTAGGTACTTTGTACTTTGAGGTAGTAGAGTGAGGTTCTTTGTACTTTGAAGTAGTAGAGTGAGGTACTTTGTACATTGAGGTAGTAGAGTGAGGTACTTTGTACTTTGAGCTAGTGCGGTGAGGTACTTTGTACTTTGAGGTAGTAGAGTGGGGTACTTTGTACTTTGAGGTAGTGCACTGAGGTACTTTGTACTTTGAGGTAGTGCAGTGAGGAACTTTGTACTTTGAGGTAGTGTATTGAGGAACTTTACAATTTGAGGTAGTAAGGTGAGGTACTTTGTACTTTGAGGTAGTGCGGTGAGGTAATTTGTACTTTGAGGTAGTAGAGTGAGGTACTTTGTACTTTGAGGTAGTGAGGTGAGGTACTTTGTACTTTGAGGTAGTGCAATGAGGTACTTTGTACTTTGAGGTAGTAGAGTGAGGAACTTTGTACTTTGAGCTGGTGCGGTGAGGTACTTTGTACTTTGAGGTAGTAGAGTGGGGCACTTTGTACTTTGAGGTAGTGCACTGAGGTACTTTGTACTTTGAGGTAGTGCAGTAAGGAACTTTGTACTTTGAGGTAGTAGAGTGAGGAAGTTTGTACTTTGAGGTAGTGCGGTGAGGTACTTTGTACTCTGAGATAGTAGAGTGAGGTACTTTGTACTTTGAGGTCGTGCGGTGAGGTACTTTGAGGTAGTGCAGTGAGGAACTTTGTACTTTGAGGTAGTGCGGTGCAGAACTTTGTACTTTGAGGTAGTGCAGTGAGGTACTTTGTAGTCTGAGGTAGTAGAGTGAGGTACTTGGTAATTTGCACTTTGAGGTAGTGCAGTGAGGAACTTTGTACTTTGTAGTAGTGCGGTGAGGTACTTCGTACTTTGAGGTAGTGCAGTGAGGAACTTTGTACTTTGAGGTAGTGCGGTGAGGTACTTTCTACTTTGAGGTAGTAGAGTGAGGTACTTTGTACTTTGAGGTTGTGCGGGGAGGTAGTTTGTACTTTGAGGTAGTAGAGTGAGGTACTTTGCAGTTTGAGGTAGTGCAGTGAGGAACTTTGTACTTTGAGGTAGTAGAGTGAGGTACTTTGTACTTTGAGGTAGTGCGGTGAGGTACATTGTACTTTGAGGTAGTAGAGTGAGGTACTTTGTACTTTGAGGTAGTGCAGTGAGGTACTTTGTACTTTGAGGTAGTGCAGTGAGGAACTTTGTACTTTGAGGTAGTAGAGTGAGGTACTTTGTACTTTGAGGTAGTGCGGTCAGGTACTTTGTACTTTGAGGTAGTAGAGTGAGGTACTTTATACTTTGAGGTAGGGCGGTGAGGAGCTTTGTACTTTGAGGTCGTGCAGTGAGGAACTTTGTACTTTGAGGTAGTGCAGTGAGGTGCTTTGTACTTTGAGGTAGTGCAGTGAGGTACTTTGTACTTTGAGGTAGTGCAATGAGGTACTTTGTACTTTGAAGTAGCGCGGTGAGGAACTTTGTACTTTGAGGTAGTAGAGTGAGGTACTTTGTACTTTGAGGAAGTAGAGTGAGGTACTTTGTACTTTGACGTAGTGCAGTGAGGTACTTTGCACTTTGAGGTAGTGCGGTGAGGAACTTTGTAATTTGAGGTAGTAGAGTGAGGTAGTTTGTACTTTGAGGTAGTAGAGTGAGGAACTTTGTACTTTGAGGTAGTGTAGTGAGGAACTTTGTACTTTGAGGTAGTAGAGTGAGGTACTTTGTACTTTGAGGTAGTGCGGTGAGGTAATTTGTACTTTGAGGAAGTAGAGTGAGGTAGTTTGTACTTTGAGGTAGTGCTGTCAGGAACTTTGTACTTTGAGGTAGTGCAATGAGGTACTTTATACTTTGAAGTAGTGCGGTGAGGTACTTTGTACTTTGAGGTAGTAGAGTGAGGAACTGTGTAATTTGAGGAAGTGCGGTGAGGTACTTTGTACTTTGAGGTAGTGCAGTGAGGTACTTTGTACTTTGAGGTAGTAGAGTGAAGTACTTTGTACTTTGAGGTAGTGCGGTGCGGTACTTTGTACTTTGAGGTAGTAGAGTGAGGTACTTTGTACTTTGAGGTAGTGCAGTGAGGAACTTTGTACTTTGAGGTACTAGAGTGAGGAACTTTGTACTTTGAGGTAGTGCAGTGAGGTACTTTGAGGTAGTGCGGTGAAGAACTTTGTACTTTGAGGTAGTAGAGTGAGGTACTTTGTACTTTGAGGTAGTAGAGTGATGTACCTTGTACTTTGAGGTAGTGCAGTGAGGTACTTTGTACTCTGAGGTAGTAGAGTGAGGTACTTTGTACTTTGAGGTAGTGCGGTGAGGTAGTGCAGTGAGGAACTTTGTACTTGAGGTAGTGCGGTGCAGTACTTTGTACTTTGAGGTAGTGTAGTGACGTACTTTGTAGTCTGAGGTAGTAGAGTGAGGTACTTTGCACTTTGAGGTAGTAGAGTGAGGTACTTTGTACTTTGAGGTAGTGCGGTGAGGTACTTTGTACTTTGAGGTAGTAGAGTGAGGTACTTTGTTCTTTGAGGTAGTGCAGTGAGGTACTTTTACTTTGATGTAGTGCAGTGAGGAACTTTGTACTTTGAGGTAGTAGAGTGAGGTACTTTGTACTTTGAGGTAGTGCAATGAGGTACTTTGTACTTTGAGGTAGTAGAGTGAGGAACTTTGTACTTTGAGCTGGTGCGGTGAGGTACTTTGTACTTTGAGGTAGTAGAGTGGGGCACTTTGTACTTTGAGGTAGTGCACTGAGGTACTTTGTACTTTGAGGTAGTGCAGTAAGGAACTTTGTACTTTGAGGTAGTAGAGTGAGGAAGTTTGTACTTTGAGGTAGTGCGGTGAGGTACTTTGTACTCTGAGATAGTAGAGTGAGGTACTTTGTACTTTGAGGTCGTGCGGTGAGGTACTTTGAGGTAGTGCAGTGAGGAACTTTGTACTTTGAGGTAGTGCGGTGCAGAACTTTGTACTTTGAGGTAGTGCAGTGAGGTACTTTGTAGTCTGAGGTAGTAGAGTGAGGGTACTTGGTAATTTGCACTTTGAGGTAGTGCAGTGAGGAACTTTGTACTTTGTAGTAGTGCGGTGAGGTACTTCGTACTTTGAGGTAGTGCAGTGAGGAACTTTGTACTTTGAGGTAGTGCGGTGAGGTACTTTCTACTTTGAGGTAGTAGAGTGAGGTACTTTGTACTTTGAGGTAGTGCGGTGAGGTACATTGTACTTTGAGGTAGTAGAGTGAGGTACTTTGTACTTTGAGGTAGTGCAGTGAGGTACTTTGTACTTTGAGGTAGTGCTGTGAGGAACTTTGTACTTTGAGGTAGTAGAGTGAGGTACTTTGTACTTTGAGGTAGTGCGGTCAGGTACTTTGTACTTTGAGGTAGTAGAGTGAGGTACTTTATACTTTGAGGTAGGGCGGTGAGGAGCTTTGTACTTTGAGGTCGTGCAGTGAGGAACTTTGTACTTTGAGGTAGTGCAGTGAGGTGCTTTGTACTTTGAGGTAGTGCAGTGAGGTACTTTGTACTTTGAGGTAGTGCAATGAGGTACTTTGTACTTTGAAGTAGCGCGGTGAGGAACTTTGTACTTTGAGGTAGTAGAGTGAGGTACTTTGTACTTTGAGGAAGTAGAGTGAGGTACTTTGTACTTTGACGTAGTGCAGTGAGGTACTTTGCACTTTGAGGTAGTGCGGTGAGGAACTTTGTAATTTGAGGTAGTAGAGTGAGGTAGTTTGTACTTTGAGGTAGTAGAGTGAGGAACTTTGTACTTTGAGGTAGTGTAGTGAGGAACTTTGTACTTTGAGGTAGTAGAGTGAGGTACTTTGTACTTTGAGGTAGTGCGGTGAGGTAATTTGTACTTTGAGGAAGTAGAGTGAGGTAGTTTGTACTTTGAGGTAGTGCTGTCAGGAACTTTGTACTTTGAGGTAGTGCAATGAGGTACTTTATACTTTGAAGTAGTGCGGTGAGGAACTTTGTACTTGAGGTAGTAGAGTGAGGTACTTTGTACTTGGAGGAAGTAGAGTGAGGTACTTTGTACTTTGAGGTAGTGCGGTAAGGAACTTTGTACTTTGAGGTAGTGCGGAGAGGTACTTTGTACTTTGAGGTAGTAGAGTGAGGAACTGTGTAATTTGAGGAAGTGCGGTGAGGTACTTTGTACTTTGAGGTAGTGCAGTGAGGTACTTTGTACTTTGAGGTAGTAGAGTGAAGTACTTTGTACTTTGAGGTAGTGCGGTGCGGTACTTTGTACTTTGAGGTAGTAGAGTGAGGTACTTTGTACTTTGAGGTAGTGCAGTGAGGAACTTTGTACTTTGAGGTACTAGAGTGAGGAACTTTGTACTTTGAGGTAGTGCAGTGAGGTACTTTGAGGTAGTGCGGTGAAGAACTTTGTACTTTGAGGTAGTAGAGTGAGGTACTTTGTACTTTGAGGTAGTAGAGTGATGTACCTTGTACTTTGAGGTAGTGCAGTGAGGTACTTTGTACTCTGAGGTAGTAGAGTGAGGTACTTTGTACTTTGAGGTAGTGCGGTGAGGTAGTGCAGTGAGGAACTTTGTACTTGAGGTAGTGCGGTGCAGTACTTTGTACTTTGAGGTAGTGTAGTGACGTACTTTGTAGTCTGAGGTAGTAGAGTGAGGTACTTTGCACTTTGAGGTAGTAGAGTGAGGTACTTTGTACTTTGAGGTAGTGCGGTGAGGTACTTTGTACTTTGAGGTAGTAGAGTGAGGTACTTTGTTGTTTGAGGTAGTGCAGTGAGGTACTTTTACTTTGATGTAGTGCAGTGAGGAACTTTGTACTTTGAGGTAGTAGAGTGAGGTACTTTGTACTTTGAGGTAGTGCGGTGAGGTACTTTTTACTTTGAGGTAGTAGAGTGAGGAACTTTGTACTTTGAGGTCGTGCAGTGAGGAACTTTGTACTTTGAGGTAGTGCGGTGAGGTACTTTGTACTTTGAGGTAGTGCAATGGGGTACTTTGTACTTTGAAGTAGTGCGGGGCGGAACTTTGTACTTTGAGGTAGTAGAGTGAGGTACTTTGTACTTTGAGGAAGTAGAGTGAGGTACTTTGTACTTTGAGGTAGTGCGGTGAGGAACTTTGTACTATGAGGTAGTGCGGTGAGGTACTTTGTACTTTGAGGTAGTAGAGTGAGGAACTGTGTACTTTGAGGTATTGCGGTGATGTACTTTGTAGTTTGAGGTAGTGCAGTGAGGTACTTTGTACTTTGAGGTAGTAGAGTGAGGTACTTTGTACTTTGAGGTAGTGCGGTGCGTTATTTTGTACTTTGAGGTAGTAGAGTGAGGTACTTTGTACTTTGAGGTAGTGCAGTGAGGAACTTTGTTCTTTGAGGTAGTAGAGTGAGGTACTTTGTACTTTGAGGTAGGGCGGTGAGGAACTTTGTACTTTGAGGTCGTGCAGTGAGGAGCTTTGTACTTTGAGATAGTGCAGTGAGGTACTTTGTACTTTGAGGTAGTGCAATGAGGTACTTTGTACTTTGAAGTAGTGCGGTGAGGAACTTTGTACTTTGAGGTAGTAGAGTGAGGTACTTTGTACTTTGAGGAAGTAGAGTGAGGTACTTTGTACTTTGACGTAGTGCAGTGAGGTTCTTTGCACTTTGAGGTAGTAGAGTGAGGTAGTTTGTACTTTGAGGTAGGGCGGTGAGGAACTTTGTACTTTGAGGCCGTGCAGTGAGGAACTTTGTACTTTGAGGTAGTGCGGTGAGGTACTTTGTACTTTGAGGTAATAGAGTGAGGTAATTTGTACGTTGAGGTAGTAGAGGGAGGTACTTTGTACTTTGAGGTATTAGAGTGAGGAACTTTGTACTTTGAGGTAGTGTATTGAGGAACTTTACAATTTGAGGTAGTAAGGTGAGGTACTTTGTACTTTGAGGTAGTGCGGTGAGGTAATTTGTACTTTGAGGTAGTAGAGTGAGGTACTTTGTACTTTGAGGTAGTGCAGTGAGGTACTTTGTACTTTGAGGTATTGCAGTGAGGAACTTTGTACTTTGAGGTAGTGGAGTGAGGTACTTTGTACTTTGAGGAAGTAGAGTGAGGTACTTTGTACTTTGACGTAGTGCAGTGAGGTACTTTGCACTTTGAGGTAGTGCGGTGAGGAACTTTGTAATTTGAGGTAGTAGAGTGAGGTAGTTTGTACTTTGAGGTAGTAGAGTGAGGAACTTTGTACTGTGAGGTAGTGTAGTGAGGAACTTTGTACTTTGAGGTAGTAGAGTGAGGTACTTTGTACTTTGAGGTAGTGCGGTGAGGTAATTTGTACTTTGAGGAAGTAGAGTGAGGTAGTTTGTACTTTGAGGTAGTGCTGTCAGGAACTTTGTACTTTGAGGTAGTGCAATGAGGTACTTTATACTTGGAAGTAGTGCGGTGAGGAACTTTGTACATGAGGTAGTAGAGTGAGGTACTTTGTACTTGGAGGAAGTAGAGTGAGGTACTTTGTACTTTGAGGTAGTGCGGTAAGGAACTTTGTACTTTGAGGTAGTGCGGTGAGGTACTTTGTACTTTGAGGTAGTAGAGTGAGGAACTGTGTACTTTGAGGAAGTGCGGTGAGGTACTTTGTACTTTGAGGTAGTGCAGTGAGGTACTTTGTAGTTTGAGGTAGTAGAGTGAGGTACTTTGTACTTTGAGGTAGTGCGGTGCGGTACTTTGTACTTTGAGGTAGTAGAGTGAGGTACTTTGTACTTTGAGGTAGTGCAGTGACGAACTTTGTACTTTGAGGTACTAGAGTGAGGAACTTTGTACTTTGAGGTAGTGCAGTGAGGTACTTTGAGGTAGTGCGGTGAAGAACTTTGTACTTTGAGGTAGTAGAGTGAGGTACTTTGTACTTTGAGGTAGTAGAGTGATGTACCTTGTACTTTGAGGTAGTGCAGTGAGGTACTTTGTACTCTGAGGTAGTAGAGTGAGGTACTTTGTACTTTGAGGTAGTGCGGTGAGGTAGTGCAGTGAGGAACTTTGTACTTGAGGTAGTGCGGTGCAGTACTTTGTACTTTGAGGTAGTGTAGTGACGTACTTTGTAGTCTGAGGTAGTAGAGTGAGGTACTTTGCACTTTGAGGTAGTAGAGTGAGGTACTCTGTACTTTGAGATTGTGCGGTGAGGTAGTTTGTACTTTGAGGTAGTAGAGTGGGGTACTTTGTACTTTGAGGTAGTGCAGTGAGGTACTTTGTACTTTGAGGTAGTAGAGTGAGGTACTTTGTACTTTGAGGCAGTAGAGTGAGGAACGTTGTACTTTGAGGTAGTGTAGTGAGGAAGTTTGTAATTTGAGGTAGTAGAGTGAGGTACTTTGTACTTCGAGGTAGTGCGGTGAGGTAATTTGTACTTTGAGGTAGTAGAGTGAGGTACTTTGTACTTTGAGGTAGCGCAGTGAGGTACTTTGTACTTTGATGTAGTGCAGTTAGGTACTTTGTACTTTGAGGTAGTAGAGTGAGGTTCTTTGTACTTTGAAGTAGTAGAGTGAGGTACTTTGTACATTGAGGTAGTAGAGTGAGGTACTTTGTACTTTGAGCTAGTGCGATGAGGTACTTTGTACTTTGAGGTAGTAGAGTGGGGTACTTTGTACTTTGAGGTAGTGCACTGAGGTACTTTGTAATTTGAGGTAGTGCAGTGAGGAACTTTGTACTTTGAGGTAGTAGAGTGAGGAAGTTTGTATTTGAGGTAGTGCGGTGAGGTACTTTGTACTCTGAGGTAGTAGAGTGAGGTACTTTGTACTTTGAGGTCGTGCGGTGAGGTACTTTGAGGTAGTGCAGTGAGGAACTTTGTACTTTGAGGTAGTGCGGTGCAGTACTTTGTACATTGAGGTAGTGCAGTGAGGTACTTTGTAGTCTGAGGTAGTAGAGTGAGGTACTTGGTACTTTGCACTTTGAGGTAGTGCAGTGAGGAACTGTACTTTGAGGTAGTGCAGTGAGGTACTTCGTACTTTGAGGTAGTGCAGTGAGGAACTTTGTACTTTGAGGTAGTGCGGTGAGGTACTTTCTACTTTGAGGTAGTAGAGTGAGGTACTTTGTACTTTGAGGTTGTGCGGGGAGGTAGTTTGTACTTTGAGGTAGTAGAGTGAGGTACTTTGCACTTTGAGGTAGTGCAGTGAGGAACTTTGTACTTTGAGGTAGTAGAGTGAGGTACTTTGTACTTTGAGGTAGTGCGGTGAGGTACATTGTACTTTGAGGTAGTAGAGTGAGGTACTTTGTACTTTGAGGTAGTGCAGTGAGGTACTTTGTACTTTGAGGTAGTGCAGTGAGGAACTTTGTACTCTGAGGTAGTAGAGTGAGGTACTTTGTACTTTGAGGTAGGGCGGTGAGGAGATATGTACTTTGAGGTCGTGCAGTGAGGAACTTTGTAGTTTGAGGTAGTGCAGTGAGGTGCTTTGTACTTTGAGGTAGTGCAGTGAGGTACTTTGTACTTTGAGGTAGTGCAATGAGGTACTTTGTACTTTGAAGTAGTGCGGTGAGAAACTTTGTACTTTGAGGTAGTAGAGTGAGGTACTTTGTATTTTGAGGAAGTAGAGTGAGGTACTTTGTACTTTGACGTAGTGCAGTGAGGTACTTTGCACTTTGTGGTAGTGCGGTGAGGAACTTTGTAATTTGAGGTAGTAGAGTGAGGTAGTTTGTACTTTGAGGTAGTGTAGTGAGGAACTTTGTACATTGAGGTAGTAGAGTGAGGTACTTTGTACTTTGAGGTAGTGCGGTGAGGTAATTTGTACTTTGAGGAAGTAGAGTGAGGTAGTTTGTACTTTGAGGTAGTGCTGTCAGGAACTTTGTACTTTGAGGTAGTGCAATGAGGTACTTTATACTTTGAAGTAGTGCGGTGAGGAACTTTGTACTTGAGGTAGTAGAGTGAGGTACTTTGTACTTGGAGGAAGTAGAGTGAGGTACTTTGTACTTTGAGGTAGCGCGGTAAGGAACTTTGTACTTTGAGGTAGTGCGGTGAGGTACTTTGTACTTTGAGGTAGTAGAGTGAGGAACTGTGTACTTTGAGGAAGTGCGGTGAGGTACTTTGTACTTTGAGGTAGTGCAGTGAGGTACTTTGTACTTTGAGGTAGTAGAGTGAGGTACTTTGTACTTTGAGGTAGTGCGGTGCGGTACTTTGTACTTTGAGGTAGTAGAGTGAGGTACTTTGTACTTTGAGGTAGTGCAGTGAGGAACTTTGTACTTTGAGGTACTAGAGTGAGGAACTTTGTACTTTGAGGTAGTGCAATGAGGTACTTTGTACTTTGAAGTAGTGTGGTGAGGAACTTTGTACTTTGAGGTAGTAGAGTGAGGTAGTTTGTACTTTGAGGAAGTAGAGTGAGGTACCTTGTACTTTGACGTAGTGCAGTGAGGTACTTTGCACTTTGAGGTAGTGCGGTGAGGAACTTTGTAATTTGAGGTAGTAGAGTGAGGTAGTTTGTACTTTGAGGTAGTAGAGTGAGGAACTTTGTACTTTGAGGTAGTAGAGTGAGGTACTTGGTACTTTGAGGTAGTGCGGTAAGGTACTTTGTACTTTGAGGTAGTGCAGTGAGGTACTTTGTACTTTGAGGTAGTGCAGTGAGGAACTTTGTACTTTGAGGTAGTAGAGTGAGGTACTTTGTACTTTGAGGTAGTGCGGTGAGGTACTTTGTACTTTGAGGTCGTGCAGTGAGGAACTTTGTACTTTGAGGTAGAGGGGTGAGCTACTTTGTACTTTGAGGTAGTAGAGTATTGTACTTTGTACTTTGAGGTAGTGCAGTGAGGTGCTTTGTACTTTGAGGTAGTGCGGTGAGGTACTTTGTACTTTGAGGTAGGGCGGTGAGGAACTTTGTACTTTGAGGTCGTGCAGTGAGGAACTTTGTACTTTGAGGTAGTGCGGTGAGGTACTTTGTACTTTGAGGTAGAGGGGTGAGCTACTTTGTACTTTGAGGTAGTAGAGTGATGTACCTTGTACTTTGAGGTAGTGCAGTGAGGTGCTTTGTACTTTGAGGTATTGCGGTGAGGTACTTCGTACTTTGAGGTAGTGCAATGAGGTACTTTGTACTTTGAAGAAGTGCAGTGAGGAACATTGTACTTTGAGGTCGTAGAGTGAGGTACTTTGTACTTTGAGGAAGTAGAGTGAGGTATTTTGCACTTTGAGGTAGTGCGGTGAGGAACTTTGTACTTTGAGGTAGTAGAGTGAGGTACTTTGTGCTTTGAGGCAGTAGAGTGAGGAACGTTGTACTTTGAGGTAGTGTAGTGAGGAACTTTGTAATTTGAGGTAGTAGAGTGAGGTACTTTGTACTTCGAGGTAGTGCGGTGAGGTAATTTGTACTTTGAGGTAGTAGAGTGAGGTACTTTGTACTTTGAGGTAGCGCAGTGAGGTACTTTGTACTTTGAGGTAGAGGGGTGAGCTACTTTGTACTTTGAGGTAGTAGAGTGATGTACTTTGTACTTTGAGGTAGTGCAGTGAGGTGCTTTGTACTTTGAGGTATTGCGGTGAGGTACTTTGTACTTTGAGGGAGTGCAATGAGGTACTTTGTACTTTGAAGTAGTGCAGTGAGGAACATTGTACTTTGAGGTCGTAGAGTGAGGTACTTTGTACTTTGAGGAAGTAGAGTGAGGTATTTTGCACTTTGAGGTAGTGCGGTGAGGAACTTTGTACTTTGAGGTAGTAGAGTGAGGTACTTTGTACTTTGAGGCAGTAGAGTGAGGAACGTTGTACTTTGAGGTAGTGTAGTGAGGAAGTTTGTAATTTGAGGTAGTAGAGTGAGGTACTTTGTACTTCGAGGTAGTGCGGTGAGGTAATTTGTACTTTGAGGTAGTAGAGTGAGGTACTTTGTACTTTGAGGTAGCGCAGTGAGGTACTTTGTACTTTGATGTAGTGCAGTTAGGTACTTTGTACTTTGAGGTAGTAGAGTGAGGTTCTTTGTACTTTGAAGTAGTAGAGTGAGGTACTTTGTACATTGAGGTAGTAGAGTGAGGTACTTTGTACTTTGAGCTAGTGCGATGAGGTACTTTGTACTTTGAGGTAGTAGAGTGGGGTACTTTGTACTTTGAGGTAGTGCACTGAGGTACTTTGTAATTTGAGGTAGTGCAGTGAGGAACTTTGTACTTTGAGGTAGTAGAGTGAGGAAGTTTGTATTTGAGGTAGTGCGGTGAGGTACTTTGTACTCTGAGGTAGTAGAGTGAGGTACTTTGTACTTTGAGGTCGTGCGGTGAGGTACTTTGAGGTAGTGCAGTGAGGAACTTTGTACTTTGAGGTAGTGCGGTGCAGTACTTTGTACATTGAGGTAGTGCAGTGAGGTACTTTGTAGTCTGAGGTAGTAGAGTGAGGTACTTGGTACTTTGCACTTTGAGGTAGTGCAGTGAGGAACTGTACTTTGAGGTAGTGCAGTGAGGTACTTCGTACTTTGAGGTAGTGCAGTGAGGAACTTTGTACTTTGAGGTAGTGCGGTGAGGTACTTTCTACTTTGAGGTAGTAGAGTGAGGTACTTTGTACTTTGAGGTTGTGCGGGGAGGTAGTTTGTACTTTGAGGTAGTAGAGTGAGGTACTTTGCACTTTGAGGTAGTGCAGTGAGGAACTTTGTACTTTGAGGTAGTAGAGTGAGGTACTTTGTACTTTGAGGTAGTGCGGTGAGGTACATTGTACTTTGAGGTAGTAGAGTGAGGTACTTTGTACTTTGAGGTAGTGCAGTGAGGTACTTTGTACTTTGAGGTAGTGCAGTGAGGAACTTTGTACTCTGAGGTAGTAGAGTGAGGTACTTTGTACTTTGAGGTAGGGCGGTGAGGAGATATGTACTTTGAGGTCGTGCAGTGAGGAACTTTGTAGTTTGAGGTAGTGCAGTGAGGTGCTTTGTACTTTGAGGTAGTGCAGTGAGGTACTTTGTACTTTGAGGTAGTGCAATGAGGTACTTTGTACTTTGAAGTAGTGCGGTGAGAAACTTTGTACTTTGAGGTAGTAGAGTGAGGTACTTTGTATTTTGAGGAAGTAGAGTGAGGTACTTTGTACTTTGACGTAGTGCAGTGAGGTACTTTGCACTTTGTGGTAGTGCGGTGAGGAACTTTGTAATTTGAGGTAGTAGAGTGAGGTAGTTTGTACTTTGAGGTAGTGTAGTGAGGAACTTTGTACATTGAGGTAGTAGAGTGAGGTACTTTGTACTTTGAGGTAGTGCGGTGAGGTAATTTGTACTTTGAGGAAGTAGAGTGAGGTAGTTTGTACTTTGAGGTAGTGCTGTCAGGAACTTTGTACTTTGAGGTAGTGCAATGAGGTACTTTATACTTTGAAGTAGTGCGGTGAGGAACTTTGTACTTGAGGTAGTAGAGTGAGGTACTTTGTACTTGGAGGAAGTAGAGTGAGGTACTTTGTACTTTGAGGTAGCGCGGTAAGGAACTTTGTACTTTGAGGTAGTGCGGTGAGGTACTTTGTACTTTGAGGTAGTAGAGTGAGGAACTGTGTACTTTGAGGAAGTGCGGTGAGGTACTTTGTACTTTGAGGTAGTGCAGTGAGGTACTTTGTACTTTGAGGTAGTAGAGTGAGGTACTTTGTACTTTGAGGTAGTGCGGTGCGGTACTTTGTACTTTGAGGTAGTAGAGTGAGGTACTTTGTACTTTGAGGTAGTGCAGTGAGGAACTTTGTACTTTGAGGTACTAGAGTGAGGAACTTTGTACTTTGAAGTAGTGTGGTGAGGAACTTTGTACTTTGAGGTAGTAGAGTGAGGTAGTTTGTACTTTGAGGAAGTAGAGTGAGGTACCTTGTACTTTGACGTAGTGCAGTGAGGTACTTTGCACTTTGAGGTAGTGCGGTGAGGAACTTTGTAATTTGAGGTAGTAGAGTGAGGTAGTTTGTACTTTGAGGTAGTAGAGTGAGGAACTTTGTACTTTGAGGTAGTAGAGTGAGGTACTTGGTACTTTGAGGTAGTGCGGTAAGGTACTTTGTACTTTGAGGTAGTGCAGTGAGGTACTTTGTACTTTGAGGTAGTGCAGTGAGGAACTTTGTACTTTGAGGTAGTAGAGTGAGGTACTTTGTACTTTGAGGTAGTGCGGTGAGGTACTTTGTACTTTGAGGTAGTAGAGTGAGGTAGTTTTTACTTTGAGGTAGTGCAGTGAGGTACTTTGTACTTTGAGGTAGTGCAGTGAGGAACTTTGTACTCTGAGGTAGTAGAGTGAGGTACTTTGTACTTTGAGGTAGGGCGGTGAGGAGATATGTACTTTGAGGTCGTGCAGTGAGGAACTTTGTAGTTTGAGGTAGTGCAGTGAGGTGCTTTGTACTTTGAGGTAGTGCAGTGAGGTACTTTGTACTTTGAGGTAGTGCAATGAGGTACTTTGTACTTTGAAGTAGTGCGGTGAGAAACTTTGTACTTTGAGGTAGTAGAGTGAGGTACTTTGTATTTTGAGGAAGTAGAGTGAGGTACTTTGTACTTTGACGTAGTGCAGTGAGGTACTTTGCACTTTGTGGTAGTGCGGTGAGGAACTTTGTAATTTGAGGTAGTAGAGTGAGGTAGTTTGTACTTTGAGGTAGTGTAGTGAGGAACTTTGTACATTGAGGTAGTAGAGTGAGGTACTTTGTACTTTGAGGTAGTGCGGTGAGGTAATTTGTACTTTGAGGAAGTAGAGTGAGGTAGTTTGTACTTTGAGGTAGTGCTGTCAGGACTTTGTACTTTGAGGTAGTGCAATGAGGTACTTTATACTTTGAAGTAGTGCGGTGAGGAACTTTGTACTTGAGGTAGTAGAGTGAGGTACTTTGTACTTGGAGGAAGTAGAGTGAGGTACTTTGTACTTTGAGGTAGCGCGGTAAGGAACTTTGTACTTTGAGGTAGTGCGGTGAGGTACTTTGTACTTTGAGGTAGTAGAGTGAGGAACTGTGTACTTTGAGGAAGTGCGGTGAGGTACTTTGTACTTTGAGGTAGTGCAGTGAGGTACTTTGTACTTTGAGGTAGTAGAGTGAGGTACTTTGTACTTTGAGGTAGTGCGGTGCGGTACTTTGTACTTTGAGGTAGTAGAGTGAGGTACTTTGTACTTTGAGGTAGTGCAGTGAGGAACTTTGTACTTTGAGGTACTAGAGTGAGGAACTTTGTACTTTGAGGTAGTGCAATGAGGTACTTTGTACTTTGAAGTAGTGTGGTGAGGAACTTTGTACTTTGAGGTAGTAGAGTGAGGTAGTTTGTACTTTGAGGAAGTAGAGTGAGGTACCTTGTACTTTGACGTAGTGCAGTGAGGTACTTTGCACTTTGAGGTAGTGCGGTGAGGAACTTTGTAATTTGAGGTAGTAGAGTGAGGTAGTTTGTACTTTGAGGTAGTAGAGTGAGGAACTTTGTACTTTGAGGTAGTAGAGTGAGGTACTTGGTACTTTGAGGTAGTGCGGTAAGGTACTTTGTACTTTGAGGTAGTGCAGTGAGGTACTTTGTACTTTGAGGTAGTGCAGTGAGGAACTTTGTACTTTGAGGTAGTAGAGTGAGGTACTTTGTACTTTGAGGTAGTGCGGTGAGGTACTTTGTACTTTGAGGTAGTAGAGTGAGGTAGTTTTTACTTTGAGGTAGGGCGGTGAGGACTTTGTACTTTGAGGTCGTGCAGTGAGGAACTTTGTACTTTGAGGGTATTAGAGGGTGAGCTACTTTGTACTTTGAGGTAGTAGAGTATTGTACTTTGTACTTTGAGGTAGTGCAGTGAGGTGCTTTGTACTTTGAGGTAGTGCGGTGAGGTACTTTGTACTTTGAGGTAGGGCGGTGAGGAACTTTGTACTTTGAGGTCGTGCAGTGAGGAACTTTGTACTTTGAGGTAGTGCAGTGAGGAACTTTGTACTCTGAGGTAGTAGAGTGAGGTACTTTGTACTTTGAGGTAGGGCGGTGAGGAGATATGTACTTTGAGGTCGTGCAGTGAGGAACTTTGTAGTTTGAGGTAGTGCAGTGAGGTGCTTTGTACTTTGAGGTAGTGCAGTGAGGTACTTTGTACTTTGAGGTAGTGCAATGAGGTACTTTGTACTTTGAAGTAGTGCGGTGAGAAACTTTGTACTTTGAGGTAGTAGAGTGAGGTACTTTGTATTTTGAGGAAGTAGAGTGAGGTACTTTGTACTTTGACGTAGTGCAGTGAGGTACTTTGCACTTTGTGGTAGTGCGGTGAGGAACTTTGTAATTTGAGGTAGTAGAGTGAGGTAGTTTGTACTTTGAGGTAGTGTAGTGAGGAACTTTGTACATTGAGGTAGTAGAGTGAGGTACTTTGTACTTTGAGGTAGTGCGGTGAGGTAATTTGTACTTTGAGGAAGTAGAGTGAGGTAGTTTGTACTTTGAGGTAGTGCTGTCAGGAACTTTGTACTTTGAGGTAGTGCAATGAGGTACTTTATACTTTGAAGTAGTGCGGTGAGGAACTTTGTACTTGAGGTAGTAGAGTGAGGTACTTTGTACTTGGAGGAAGTAGAGTGAGGTACTTTGTACTTTGAGGTAGCGCGGTAAGGAACTTTGTACTTTGAGGTAGTGCGGTGAGGTACTTTGTACTTTGAGGTAGTAGAGTGAGGAACTGTGTACTTTGAGGAAGTGCGGTGAGGTACTTTGTACTTTGAGGTAGTGCAGTGAGGTACTTTGTACTTTGAGGTAGTAGAGTGAGGTACTTTGTACTTTGAGGTAGTGCGGTGCGGTACTTTGTACTTTGAGGTAGTAGAGTGAGGTACTTTGTACTTTGAGGTAGTGCAGTGAGGAACTTTGTACTTTGAGGTACTAGAGTGAGGAACTTTGTACTTTGAAGTAGTGTGGTGAGGAACTTTGTACTTTGAGGTAGTAGAGTGAGGTAGTTTGTACTTTGAGGAAGTAGAGTGAGGTACCTTGTACTTTGACGTAGTGCAGTGAGGTACTTTGCACTTTGAGGTAGTGCGGTGAGGAACTTTGTAATTTGAGGTAGTAGAGTGAGGTAGTTTGTACTTTGAGGTAGTAGAGTGAGGAACTTTGTACTTTGAGGTAGTAGAGTGAGGTACTTGGTACTTTGAGGTAGTGCGGTAAGGTACTTTGTACTTTGAGGTAGTGCAGTGAGGTACTTTGTACTTTGAGGTAGTGCAGTGAGGAACTTTGTACTTTGAGGTAGTAGAGTGAGGTACTTTGTACTTTGAGGTAGTGCGGTGAGGTACTTTGTACTTTGAGGTAGTAGAGTGAGGTAGTTTTTACTTTGAGGTAGTGCAGTGAGGTACTTTGTACTTTGAGGTAGTGCAGTGAGGAACTTTGTACTCTGAGGTAGTAGAGTGAGGTACTTTGTACTTTGAGGTAGGGCGGTGAGGAGATATGTACTTTGAGGTCGTGCAGTGAGGAACTTTGTAGTTTGAGGTAGTGCAGTGAGGTGCTTTGTACTTTGAGGTAGTGCAGTGAGGTACTTTGTACTTTGAGGTAGTGCAATGAGGTACTTTGTACTTTGAAGTAGTGCGGTGAGAAACTTTGTACTTTGAGGTAGTAGAGTGAGGTACTTTGTATTTTGAGGAAGTAGAGTGAGGTACTTTGTACTTTGACGTAGTGCAGTGAGGTACTTTGCACTTTGTGGTAGTGCGGTGAGGAACTTTGTAATTTGAGGTAGTAGAGTGAGGTAGTTTGTACTTTGAGGTAGTGTAGTGAGGAACTTTGTACATTGAGGTAGTAGAGTGAGGTACTTTGTACTTTGAGGTAGTGCGGTGAGGTAATTTGTACTTTGAGGAAGTAGAGTGAGGTAGTTTGTACTTTGAGGTAGTGCTGTCAGGAACTTTGTACTTTGAGGTAGTGCAATGAGGTACTTTATACTTTGAAGTAGTGCGGTGAGGAACTTTGTACTTGAGGTAGTAGAGTGAGGTACTTTGTACTTGGAGGAAGTAGAGTGAGGTACTTTGTACTTTGAGGTAGCGGCGGTAAGGAACTTTGTACTTTGAGGTAGTGCGGTGAGGTACTTTGTACTTTGAGGTAGTAGAGTGAGGAACTGTGTACTTTGAGGAAGTGCGGTGAGGTACTTTGTACTTTGAGGTAGTGCAGTGAGGTACTTTGTACTTTGAGGTAGTAGAGTGAGGTACTTTGTACTTTGAGGTAGTGCGGTGCGGTACTTTGTACTTTGAGGTAGTAGAGTGAGGTACTTTGTACTTTGAGGTAGTGCAGTGAGGAACTTTGTACTTTGAGGTACTAGAGTGAGGAACTTTGTACTTTGAGGTAGTGCAATGAGGTACTTTGTACTTTGAAGTAGTGTGGTGAGGAACTTTGTACTTTGAGGTAGTAGAGTGAGGTAGTTTGTACTTTGAGGAAGTAGAGTGAGGTACCTTGTACTTTGACGTAGTGCAGTGAGGTACTTTGCACTTTGAGGTAGTGCGGTGAGGAACTTTGTAATTTGAGGTAGTAGAGTGAGGTAGTTTGTACTTTGAGGTAGTAGAGTGAGGAACTTTGTACTTTGAGGTAGTAGAGTGAGGTACTTGGTACTTTGAGGTAGTGCGGTAAGGTACTTTGTACTTTGAGGTAGTGCAGTGAGGTACTTTGTACTTTGAGGTAGTGCAGTGAGGAACTTTGTACTTTGAGGTAGTAGAGTGAGGTACTTTGTACTTTGAGGTAGTGCGGTGAGGTACTTTGTACTTTGAGGTAGTAGAGTGAGGTAGTTTTTACTTTGAGGTAGGGCGGTGAGGAACTTTGTACTTTGAGGTCGTGCAGTGAGGAACTTTGTACTTTGAGGTAGAGGGGTGAGCTACTTTGTACTTTGAGGTAGTAGAGTATTGTACTTTGTACTTTGAGGTAGTGCAGTGAGGTGCTTTGTACTTTGAGGTAGTGCGGTGAGGTACTTTGTACTTTGAGGTAGGGCGGTGAGGAACTTTGTACTTTGAGGTCGTGCAGTGAGGAACTTTGTACTTTGAGGTAGTGCGGTGAGGTACTTTGTACTTTGAGGTAGAGGGGTGAGCTACTTTGTACTTTGAGGTAGTAGAGTGATGTACCTTGTACTTTGAGGTAGTGCAGTGAGGTGCTTTGTACTTTGAGGTATTGCGGTGAGGTACTTCGTACTTTGAGGTAGTGCAATGAGGTACTTTGTACTTTGAAGAAGTGCAGTGAGGAACATTGTACTTTGAGGTCGTAGAGTGAGGTACTTTGTACTTTGAGGAAGTAGAGTGAGGTATTTTGCACTTTGAGGTAGTGCGGTGAGGAACTTTGTACTTTGAGGTAGTAGAGTGAGGTACTTTGTGCTTTGAGGCAGTAGAGTGAGGAACGTTGTACTTTGAGGTAGTGTAGTGAGGAACTTTGTAATTTGAGGTAGTAGAGTGAGGTACTTTGTACTTCGAGGTAGTGCGGTGAGGTAATTTGTACTTTGAGGTAGTAGAGTGAGGTACTTTGTACTTTGAGGTAGCGCAGTGAGGTACTTTGTACTTTGACGTAGTGCAGTTAGGTACTTTGTACTTTGAGGTAGTAGAGTGAGGTTCTTTGTACTTTGAAGTAGTAGAGTGAGGTACTTTGTACTTTGAGGTAGTAGAGTGAGGTACTTTGTACTTTGAGCTAGTGCGGTGAGGTACTTTGTACTTTGAGGTAGTAGAGTGGGGTACTTTGTACTTTGAGGTAGTGCACTGAGGTACTTTGTACTTTGAGGTAGTGCAGTGAGGAACTTTGTACTTTGAGGTAGTAGAGTGAGGAAGTTTGTACTTTGAGGTAGTGCGGTGAGGTACTTTGTACTCTGAGGTAGTAGAGTGAGGTACTTTGTACTTTGAGGTCGTGCGGTGAGGTACTTTGAGGTAGTGCAGTGAGGAACTTGTACTTTGAGGTAGTGCGGTGCAGTACTTTGTACTTTGAGGTAGTGCAGTGAGGTACTTTGTAGTCTGAGGTAGTAGAGTGAGGTACTTGGTACTTTGCACTTTGAGGTAGTGCAGTGAGGAACTGTACTTTGAGGTAGTGCAGTGAGGTACTTCGTACTTTTGAGGTAGTGCAGTGAGGAACTTTGTACTTTGAGGTAGTGCGGTGAGGTACTTTCTACTTTGAGGTAGTAGAGTGAGGTACTTTGTACTTTGAGGTTGTGCGGGGAGGTAGTTTGTACTTTGAGGTAGTAGAGTGAGGTACTTTGCACTTTGAGGTAGTGCAGTGAGGAACTTTGTACTTTGAGGTAGTAGAGTGAGGTACTTTGTACTTTGAGGTAGTGCGGTGAGGTACATTGTACTTTGAGGTAGTAGAGTGAGGTACTTTGTACTTTGAGGTAGTGCAGTGAGGTACTTTGTACTTTGAGGTAGTGCAGTGAGGAACTTTGTACTCTGAGGTAGTAGAGTGAGGTACTTTGTACTTTGAGGTAGTGCGGTCAGGTACTTTGTACTTTGAGGTAGTAGAGTGAGGTACTTTGTACTTTGAGGTAGGGCGGTGAGGAGATTTGTACTTTGAGGTCGTGCAGTGAGGGAACTTTGTACTTTGAGGTAGTGCAGTGAGGAGCTTTGTACTTTGAGGTAGTGCAGTGAGGTACTTTGTACTTTGAGGTAGTGCAATGAGGTACTTTGTACTTTGAAGTAGTGCGGTGAGGAACTTTGTACTTTGAGGTAGTAGAGTGAGGTACTTTGTACTTTGAGGAAGTAGAGTGAGGTACTTTGTACTTTGACGTAGTGCAGTGAGGTACTTTGCATTTTGTGGTAGTGCGGTGAGGAACTTTGTAATTTGAGGTAGCAAGAGTGAGGTAGTTTGTACTTTGAGGTAGTAGAGTGAGGAACTTTGTACTTTGAGGTAGTGTAGTGAGGAACTTTGTACATTGAGGTAGTAGAGTGAGGTACTTTGTACTTTGAGGTAGTGCGGTGAGGTATTTGTACTTTGAGGAAGTAGAGTGAGGTAGTTTGTACTTTGAGGTAGTGCTGTCAGGAACTTTGTAGTTTGAGGTAGTGCGGTGAGGTACATTGTACTTTGAGGTAGTAGAGTGAGGAACTGTGTACTTTGAGGAAGTGCGGTGAGGTACTTTGTACTTTGAGGTAGTGCAGTGAGGTACTTTGTACTTTGAGGTAGTAGAGTGAGGTACTTTGTACTTTGAGGTAGTGCGGTGCGGTACTTTGTACTTTGAGGTAGTAGAGTGAGGTACTTTGTACTTGAGGTAGTGCAGTGAGGAACTTTGTACTTTGAGGTACTAGAGTGAGGAACTTTGTACTTTGAGTTAGTGCAGTGAGGTACTTTGAGGTAGTGCGGTGAAGAACTTTGTACTTTGAGGTAGTAGAGTGAGGTACTTTGTACTTTGAGGTAGTAGAGTGATGTACCTTGTACTTTGAGGTAGGGCAGTGAGGTACTTTGTACTCTGAGGTAGTAGAGTGAGGTACTTTGTACTTTGAGGTAGTGCGGTGAGTAGTGCAGTGAGGAACTTTGTACTTGAGGTAGTGCGGTGCAGTACTTTGTACTTTGAGGTAGTGTAGTGACGTACTTTGTAGTCTGAGGTAGTAGAGTGAGGTACTTTGCACTTTGAGGTCAGTAGAGTGAAGGTACTTTGTACTTTGAGATTGTGCGGTGAGGTAGTTTGTACTTTGAGGTAGTAGAGTGGGGTACTTTGTACTTTGAGGTAGTGCAGTGAGGTACTTTGTACTTTGAGGTAGTAGAGTGAGGTACTTTGTACTTTGAGGTAGTTGCGGTGAGGTACTTTGTACTTTGAGGTAGTAGAGTGAGGTACTTTGTACTTTGAGGTAGTGCAGTGAGGTACTTTGTACTTTGAGGTAGTGCAGTGAGGAACTTTGTACTTTGGGGTAGTAGAGTGAGGTACTTTGTACTTTGAGGTAGTGCGGTGAGGTACTTTTACTTTGAGGTAGTAGAGTGAGGAACTTTGTACTTTGAGGTCGTGCAGTGAGGAACTTTGTACTTTGAGGTAGTGCGGTGAGGTATAGTGCAATGGGGTACTTTGTACTTTGAAGTAGTGCGGGGCGGAACTTTGTACTTTGAGGTAGTAGAGTGAGTACTTTGTACTTTGAGGAAGTAGAGTGAGGTACTTTGTACTTTCAGGTAGTGCAGTGAGGAACTTTGTACTTTGAGGTAGTAGAGTGAGGTACTTTTTACTTTGAGGTAGTGCGGTGAGGAACTTTGTACTATGAGGTAGTGCGAGTGAGGTACTTTGTACTTTGAGGTAGTTAGAGTGAGGAACTGTGTACTTTGAGGTATTGCGGTGATGTACTTTGTAGTTTGAGGTAGTGCAGTGAGGTACTTTGTACTTTGAGGTAGTAGAGTGAGGTACTTTGTACTTTGAGGTAGTGCGGTGCGTTATTTTGTACTTTGAGGTAGTAGAGTGAGGTACTTTGTACTTTGAGGTAGTGCAGTGAGGAACTTTGTTCTTTGAGGTAGTAGAGTGAGGTACTTTGTACTTTGAGGTAGGGCGGTGAGGAACTTTGTACTTTGAGGTCGTGCAGTGAGGAGCTTTGTAATTTGAGATAGTGCAGTGAAGGTACTTTGTACTTTGAGGTAGTGCAATGAGGTACTTTGTACTTTGAAGTAGTGCGGTGAGGAACTTTGTACTTTGAGGGTTAGTAGAGTGAGGTACTTTGTACTTTGAGGAAGTAGAGTGAGGTACTTTGTACTTTGACGTAGTGCAGTGAGGTACTTTGCACTTTGAGGTAGTGCGGTGAGGAACTTTGTAATTTGAGGTAGTAGAGTGAGGTAGTTTGTAATTTGAGGTAGTAGAGTGAGGAACTTTGTACTTTGAGGTAGTAGAGTGAGGTACTTGGTACTTTGAGGTAGTGCGGTGAGGTACTTTGTACTTTGAGGTAGTAGAGTGAGGTACTTTGTACTTTGAGGTAGGGCGGTGAGGAACTTTGTACTTTGAGGCCCGTGCAGTGAGGAACTTTGTACTTTGAGGTAGTGCGGTGAGGTACTTTGTACTTTGAGGTAATAGAGTGAGGTAATTTGTACGTTGAGGTAGTAGAGGGGAGGTACTTTGTACTTTGAGGTATTAGAGTGAGGAACTTTGTACTTTGAGGTAGTGTATTGAGGAACTTTACAATTTGAGGTAGTAAGGTGAGGTACTTTGTACTTTGAGGTAGTAGCGGTGAGGTAATTTGTACTTTGAGGTAGTAGAGTGAGGTACTTTGTACTTTGAGGTAGTGCAGTGAGGTACTTTGTACTTTGAGGTATTGCAGTTGAGGAACTTTGTACTTTGAGGTAGTGGAGTGAGGTACTTTGTACTTTGAGGAAGTAGAGTGAGGTACTTTGTACTTTGACGCAGTGCAGTGAGGTACTTTGCAGTTTGAGGTAGTGCGGTGAGGAACTTTGTAATTTGAGGTAGTAGAGTGAAGTAGTTTGTACTTTGAGGTAGTAGAGTGAGGAACTTTGTACTGTGAGGTAGTGTAGTGAGGAACTTTGTACTTTGAGGTAGTAGAGTGAGGTACTTTGTACTTTGAGGTAGTGCGGTGAGGTAATTTGTACTTTGAGGAAGTAGAGTGAGGTAGTTTGTACTTTGAGGTAGTGCTGTCAGGAACTTTGTACTTTGAGGTAGTGCAATGAGGTACTTTATACTTGGAAGTAGTGCGGTGAGGAACTTTGTACTTTGAGGTAGTAGAGTGAGGTACTTTGTACTTGGAGGAAGTAGAGTGAGGTACTTTGTAACTTTGAGGTAGTGCGGTAAGGAACTTTGTACTTTGAGGTAGTGCGGTGAGGTACTTTGTACTTTGAGGTAGTAGAGTGAGGAACTGTGTACTTTGAGGAAGTACGGTGAGGTACTTTGTACTTTGAGGTAGTGCAGTGAGGTACTTTGTACTTTGAGGTAGTAGAGTGAGGTACTTTGTACTTTGAGGTAGTGCGGTGCGGTACTTTGTACTTTGAGGTAGTAGAGTGAGGTACTTTGTACTTTGAGGTAGTGCAGTGAGGAACTTTGTACTTTGAGGTACTAGAGTGAGGAACTTTGTACTTTGAGGTAGTGCAGTGAGGTACTTTGTACTTTGAGGTAGTAGAGTGAGGTACTTTGTACTTTGAGGTAGTGCGGTGAGGTACTTTGTACTTTGAGGTAGTAGAGTGAGGTACTTTGTACTTTGAGGTAGTGCAGTGAGGTACTTTGTACTTTGAGGTAGTGCAGTGAGGAACTTTGTACTTTGGGGTAGTAGAGTGAGGTACTTTGTACTTTGAGGTAGTGCGGTGAGGTACTTTTTACTTTGAGGTAGTAGAGTGAGGAACTTTGTACTTTGAGGTCGTGCAGTGAGGAACTTTGTACTTTGAGGTAGTGCGGTGAGGTACTTTGTACTTTGAGGTAGTGCAATGGGGTACTTTGTACTTTGAAGTAGTGCGGGGCGGAACTTTGTACTTTGAGGTAGTAGAGTGAGGTACTTTGTACTTTGAGGAAGTAGAGTGAGGTACTTTGTACTTTGAGGTAGTGCAGTGAGGAACTTTGTACTTTAAGGTAGTAGAGTGAGGTACTTTTTACTTTGAGGTAGTGCGGTGAGGAACTTTGTACTATGAGGTAGTGCGGTGAGGTACTTTGTACTTTGAGGTAGTAGAGTGAGGAACTGTGTACTTTGAGGTATTGCGGTGATGTACTTTGTAGTTTGAGGTAGTGCAGTGAGGTACTTTGTACTTTGAGGTAGTAGAGTGAGGTACTTTGTACTTTGAGGTAGTGCGGTGCGTTATTTTGTACTTTGAGGTAGTAGAGTGAGGTACTTTGTACTTTGAGGTAGTGCAGTGAGGAACTTTGTTCTTTGAGGTAGTAGAGTGAGGTACTTTGTACTTTGAGGTAGGGCGGTGAGGAACTTTGTACTTTGAGGTCGTGCAGTGAGGAGCTTTGTAATTTGAGATAGTGCAGTGCGGTACTTTGTACTTTGAGGTAGTGCAATGAGGTACTTTTACTTTGAAGTAGTGCGGTGAGGAACTTTGTACTTTGAGGTAGTAGAGTGAGGTACTTTGTACTTTGAGGAAGTAGAGTGAGGTACTTTGTACTTTGACGTAGTGCAGTGAGGTACTTTGCACTTTGAGGTAGTGCGGTGAGGAACTTTGTAATTTGAGGTAGTAGAGTGAGGTAGTTTGTACTTTGAGGTATTAGAGTGAGGAACTTTGTACTTTGAGGTAGTAGAGTGAGGTACTTGGTACTTTGAGGTAGTGCGGTGAGGTACTTTGTACTTTGAGGTAGTAGAGTGAGGTACTTTGTACTTTGAGGTAGGGCGGTGAGGAACTTTGTACTTTGAGGCCGTGCAGTGAGGAACTTTGTACTTTGAGGTAGTGCGGTGAGGTACTTTGTACTTTGAGGTAATAGAGTGAGGTAATTTGTACGTTGAGGTAGTAGAGGGAGGTACTTTGTACTTTGAGGTATTAGAGTGAGGAACTTTGTACTTTGAGGTAGTGTATTGAGGAACTTTACAATTTGAGGTAGTAAGGTGAGGTACTTTGTACTTTGAGGTAGTGCGGTGAGGTAATTTGCACTTTGAGGTAGTAGAGTGAGGTACTTTGTACTTTGAGGTAGTGCAGTGAGGTACTTTGTACTTTGAGGTATTGCAGTGAGGAACTTTGTACTTTGAGGTAGTGGAGTGAGGTACTTTGTACTTTGAGGAAGTAGAGTGAGGTACTTTGTACTTTGACGTAGTGCAGTGAGGTACTTTGCACTTTGAGGTAGTGCGGTGAGGAACTTTGTAATTTGAGGTAGTAGAGTGAGGTAGTTTGTACTTTGAGGTAGTAGAGTGAGGAACTTTGTACTGTGAGGTAGTGTAGTGAGGAACTTTATACTTTGAGGTAGTAGAGTGAGGTACTTCGTACTTTGAGGTAGTGCGGTGAGGTAATTTGTACTTTGAGGAAGTAGAGTGAGGTAGTTTGTACTTTGAGGTAGTGCTGTCAGGAACTTTGTACTTTGAGGTAGTGCAATGAGGTACTTTATACTTGGAAGTAGTGCGGTGAGGAACTTTGTACTTGAGGTAGTAGAGTGAGGTACTTTGTACTTGGAGGAAGTAGAGTGAGGTACTTTGTACTTTGAGGTAGTGCGGTAAGGAACTTTGTACTTTGAGGTAGTGCGGTGAGGTACTTTGTACTTTGAGGTAGTAGAGTGAGGAACTGTGTACTTTGAGGAAGTACGGTGAGGTACTTTGTACTTTGAGGTAGTGCAGTGAGGTACTTTGTACTTTGAGGTAGTAGAGTGAGGTACTTTGTACTTTGAGGTAGTGCGGTGCGGTACTTTGTATTTTGAGGTAGTAGAGTGAGGTACTTTGTACTTTGAGGTAGTGCAGTGAGGAACTTTGTACTTTGAGGTACTAGAGTGAGGAACTTTGTACTTTGAGGTAGTGCAGTGAGGTACTTTGAGGTAGTGCGGTGAAGAACTTTGTACTTTGAGGTAGTAGAGTGAGGTACTTTGTACTTTGAGGTAGTAGAGTGATGTACCTTGTACTTTGAGGTAGTGCAGTGAGGTACTTTGTACTCTGAGGTAGTAGAGTGAGGTACTTTGTACTTTGAGGTAGTGCGGTGAGGTAGTGCAGTGAGGAACTTTGTACTTGAGGTAGTGCGGTGCAGTACTTTGTACTTTGAGGTAGTGTAGTGACGTACTTTGTAGTCTGAGGTAGTAGAGAGAGGTACTTTGCACTTTGAGGTAGTAGAGTGAGGTACTTTGTACTTTGAGATTGTGCGGTGAGGTAGTTTGTACTTTGAGGTAGTAGAGTGGGGTACTTTGTACTTTGAGGTAGTGCAGTGAGGTACTTTGTACTTTGAGGTAGTAGAGTGAGGTACTTCGTACTTTGAGGTAGTGCGGTGAGGTACTTTGTACTTTGAGGTAGTAGAGTGAGGTACTTTGTACTTTGAGGTAGTGCAGTGAGGTACTTTGTACTTTGAGGTAGTGCAGTGAGGAACTTTGTACTTTGAGGTAGTAGAATGAGGTACTTTGTACTTTGAGGTAGTGCGGTGAGGTACTTTTTACTTTGAGGTAGTAGAGTGAGGAACTTTGTACTTTGAGGTCGTGTAGTGAGGAACTTTGTACTTTGAGGTAGTGCGGTGAGGTACTTTGTACTTTGAGGTAGTGCAATGGGGTACTTTGTACTTTGAAGTAGTGCGGGGCGGAACTTTGTACTTTGAGGTAGTAGAGTGAGGTACTTTGTACTTTGAGGAAGTAGAGTGAGGTACTTTGTACTTTGAGGTAGTGCAGTGAGGAACTTTGTAGTTTGAGGTAGTAGAGTGAGGTACTTTTTACTTTGAGGTAGTGCGGTGAGGAACTTTGTACTATGAGGTAGTGCGGTGAGGTACTTTGTACTTTGAGGTAGTAGAGTGAGGAACTGTGTACTTTGAGGTATTGCGGTGATGTACTTTGTAGTTTGAGGTAGTGCAGTGAGGTACTTTGTACTTTGAGGTAGTAGAGTGAGGTACTTTGTACTTTGAGGTAGTGCGGTGCGTTATTTTGTACTTTGAGGTAGTAGAGTGAGGTACTTTGTACTTTGAGGTAGTGCAGTGAGGAACTTTGTTCTTTGAGGTAGTAGAGTGAGGTACTTTGTACTTTCAGGTAGGGCGATGAGGAACTTTGTACTTTGAGGTCGTGCAGTGAGGAGCTTTGTACTTTGAGATAGTGCAGTGAGGTACTTTGTACTTTGAGGTAGTGCAATGAGGTACTTTGCACTTTGAGGTAGTGCGGTGAGGAACTTTGTAATTTGAGGTAGTAGAGTGAGGTAGTTTGTACTTTGAGGTAGTAGAGTGAGGAACTTTGTACTTTGAGGTAGTAGAGTGAGGAACTGTGTACTTTGAGGAAGTGCGGTGAGGTACTTTGTACTTTGAGGTAGTGCAGTGAGGTACTTTGTACTTTGAGGTAGTAGAGTGAGGTACTTTGTACTTTGAGGTAGTGCGGTGCGGTACTTTGTACTTTGAGGTAGTAGAGTGAGGTACTTTGTACTTTGAGGTAGTGCAGTGAGGAACTTTGTACTTTGAGGTACTAGAGTGAGGAACTTTGTACTTTGAGGTAGTGCAGTGAGGTACTTTGAGGTAGTGCGGTGAAGAACTTTGTACTTTGAGGTAGTAGAGTGAGGTACTTTGTACTTTGAGGTAGTAGAGTGATGTACCTTGTACTTTGAGGTAGTGCAGTGAGGTACTTTGTACTCTGAGGTAGTAGAGTGAGGTACTTTGTACTTTGAGGTAGTGCGGTGAGGTAGTGCAGTGAGGAACTTTGTACTTGAGGTAGTGCGGTGCAGTAGTTTGTACTTTGAGGTAGTGTAGTGACGTACTTTGTAGTCTGAGGTAGTAGAGTGAGGTACTTTGCACTTTGAGGTAGTAGAGTGAGGTACTTTGTACTTTGAGATTGTGCGGTGAGGTAGTTTGTACTTTGAGGTAGTAGAGTGGGGTACTTTGTACTTTGAGGTAGTGCAGTGAGGTACTTTGTACTTTGAGGTAGTAGAGTGAGGTACTTTGTACTTTGAGGTAGTGCGGTGAGGTACTTTGTACTTTGAGGTAGTAGAGTGAGGTACTTTGTACTTTGAGGTAGTGCAGTGAGGTACTTTGTACTTTGAGGTAGTGCAGTGAGGAACTTTGTACTTTGGGGTAGTAGAGTGAGGTACTTTGTACTTTGAGGTAGTGCGGTGAGGTACTTTTTACTTTGAGGTAGTAGAGTGAGGAACTTTGTACTTTGAGGTCGTGCAGTGAGGAACTTTGTACTTTGAGGTAGTGCGGTGAGGTACTTTGTACTTTGAGGTAGTGCAATGGGGTACTTTGTACTTTGAAGTAGTGCGGGGCGGAACTTTGTACTTTGAGGTAGTAGAGTGAGGTACTTTGTACTTTGAGGAAGTAGAGTGAGGTACTTTGTACTTTGAGGTAGTGCAGTGAGGAACTTTGTACTTTGAGGTAGTAGAGTGAGGTACTTTTTACTTTGAGGTAGTGCGGTGAGGAACTTTGTACTATGAGGTAGTGCGGTGAGGTACTTTGTACTTTGAGGTAGTAGAGTGAGGAACTGTGTACTTTGAGGTATTGCGGTGATGTACTTTGTAGTTTGAGGTAGTGCAGTGAGGTACTTTGTACTTTGAGGTAGTAGAGTGAGGTACTTTGTACTTTGAGGTAGTGCGGTGCGTTATTTTGTACTTTGAGGTAGTAGAGTGAGGTACTTTGTACTTTGAGGTAGTGCAGTGAGGAACTTTGTTCTTTGAGGTAGTAGAGTGAGGTACTTTGTACTTTGAGGTAGGGCGGTGAGGAACTTTGTACTTTGAGGTCGTGCAGTGAGGAGCTTTGTAATTTGAGATAGTGCAGTGAGGTACTTTGTACTTTGAGGTAGTGCAATGAGGTACTTTGTACTTTGAAGTAGTGCGGTGAGGAACTTTGTACTTTGAGGTAGTAGAGTGAGGTACTTTGTACTTTGAGGAAGTAGAGTGAGGTACTTTGTACTTTGACGTAGTGCAGTGAGGTACTTTGCACTTTGAGGTAGTGCGGTGAGGAACTTTGTAATTTGAGGTAGTAGAGTGAGGTAGTTTGTACTTTGAGGTAGTAGAGTGAGGAACTTTGTACTTTGAGGTAGTAGAGTGAGGTACTTGGTACTTTGAGGTAGTGCGGTGAGGTACTTTGTACTTTGAGGTAGTAGAGTGAGGTACTTTGTACTTTGAGGTAGGGCGGTGAGGAACTTTGTACTTTGAGGCCGTGCAGTGAGGAACTTTGTACTTTGAGGTAGTGCGGTGAGGTACTTTGTACTTTGAGGTAATAGAGTGAGGTAATTTGTACGTTGAGGTAGTAGAGGGAGGTACTTTGTACTTTGAGGTATTAGAGTGAGGAACTTTGTACTTTGAGGTAGTGTATTGAGGAACTTTACAATTTGAGGTAGTATGGTGAGGTACTTTGTACTTTGAGGTAGTGCGGTGAGGTACTTTGTACTTTGAGGTACTGCAGTGAGGTACTTTGTACTTTGAGGTAGTGCAGTGAGGTACTTTGTACTTTGAGGTATTGCAGTGAGGAACTTTGTACTTTGAGGTAGTGGAGTGAGGTACTTTGTACTTTGAGGAAGTAGAGTGAGGTACTTTGTACTTTGACGTAGTGCAGTGAGGTACTTTGCACTTTGAGGTAGTGCGGTGAGGAACTTTGTAATTTGAGGTAGTAGAGTGAGGTAGTTTGTACTTTGAGGTAGTAGAGTGAGGAACTTTGTACTGTGAGGTAGTGTAGTGAGGAACTTTGTACTTTGAGGTAGTAGAGTGAGGTACTTTGTACTTTGAGGTAGTGCGGTGAGGTAATTTGTACTTTGAGGAAGTAGAGTGAGGTAGTTTGTACTTTGAGGTAGTGCTGTCAGGAACTTTGTACTTTGAGGTAGTGCAATGAGGTACTTTATACTTGGAAGTAGTGCGGTGAGGAACTTCGTACTTGAGGTAGTAGAGTGAGGTACTTTGTACTTGGAGGAAGTAGAGTGAGGTACTTTGTACTTTGAGGTAGTGCGGTAAGGAACTTTGTACTTTGAGGTAGTGCGGTGAGGTACTTTGTACTTTGAGGTAGTAGAGTGAGGAACTGTGTACTTTGAGGAAGTACGGTGAGGTACTTTGTACTTTGAGGTACTGCAGTGAGGTACTTTGTACTTTGAGGTAGTAGAGTGAGGTACTTTGTACTTTGAGGTAGTGCGGTGCGGTACTTTGTACTTTGAGGTAGTAGAGTGAGGTACTTTGTACTTTGAGGTAGTGCAGTGAGGAACTTTGTACTTTGAGGTACTAGAGTGAGGAACTTTGTACTTTGAGGTAGTGCAGTGAGGTACTTTGAGGTAGTGCGGTGAAGAACTTTGTACTTTGAGGTAGTAGAGTGAGGTACTTTGTACTTTGAGGTACTAGAGTGATGTACCTTGTACTTTGAGGTAGTGCAGTGAGGTACTTTGTACTCTGAGGTAGTAGAGTGAGGTACTTTGTACTTTGAGGTAGTGCGGTGAGGTAGTGCAGTGAGGAACTTTGTACTTGAGGTAGTGCGGTGCAGTACTTTGTACTTTGAGATTGTGCGGTGAGGTAGTTTGTACTTTGAGGTAGTAGAGTGGGGTACTTTGTACTTTGAGGTAGTGCAGTGAGGTACTTTGTACTTTGAGGTAGTAGAGTGAGGTACTTCGTACTTTGAGGTAGTGCGGTGAGGTACTTTGTACTTTGAGGTAGTAGAGAGAGGTACTTTGTACTTTGAGGTAGTGCAGTGAGGTACTTTGTACTTTGAGGTAGTGCAGTGAGGAACTTTGTACTTTGAGGTAGTAGAGTGAGGTACTTTGTACTTTGAGGTAGTGCGGTGAGGTACTTTTTACTTTGAGGTAGTAGAGTGAGGAACTTTGTACTTTGAGGTCGTGTAGTGAGGAAATTTGTACTTTGAGGTAGTGCGGTGAGGTACTTTGTACTTTGAGGTAGTGCAATGGGGTACTTTGTACTTTGAAGTAGTGCGGGGCGGAACTTTGTACTTTGAGGTAGTAGAGTGAGGTACTTT
The DNA here is from genome assembly GCF_030028105.1 of Mobula birostris. Classification (NCBI taxonomy): domain Eukaryota; kingdom Metazoa; phylum Chordata; class Chondrichthyes; order Myliobatiformes; family Myliobatidae; genus Mobula; species Mobula birostris. Next base: position 44,953 of record NW_027275063.1, read on the forward strand.
GTACTTTGAGGAAGTAGAGTGAGGTACTTTGTACTTTGAGGTAGTGCAGTGAGGAACTTTGTACTTTGAGGTAGTAGAGTGAGGTACTTTTTACTTTGAGGTAGTGCGGTGAGGAGCTTTGTACTATGAGGTAGTGCGGTGAGGTACTTTGTACTTTGAGGTAGTAGAGTGAGGAACTGTGTACTTTGAGGTATTGCGGTGATGTACTTTGTAGTTTGAGGTAGTGCAGTGAGGTACTTTGTACTTTGAGGTAGTAGAGTGAGGTACTTTGTACTTTGAGGTAGTGCGGTGCGTTATTTTGTACTTTGAGGTAGTAGAGTGAGGTACTTTGTACTTTGAGGTAGTGCAGTGAGGAACTTTGTTCTTTGAGGTAGTAGAGTGAGGTACTTTGTACTTTGAGGTAGGGCGGTGAGGAACTTTGTACTTTGAGGTCGTGCAGTGAGGAGCTTTGTACTTTGAGATAGTGCAGTGAGGTACTTTGTACTTTGAGGTAGTGCAATGAGGTACTTTGCACTTTGAGGTAGTGCGGTGAGGAACTTTGTAATTTGAGGTAGTAGAGTGAGGTAGTTTGTACTTTGAGGTAGTAGAGTGAGGAACTTTGTACTTTGAGGTAGTAGAGTGAGGTACTTGGTACTTTGAGGTAGTGCGGTGAGGTACTTTGTACTTTGAGGTAGTAGAGTGAGGTACTTTGTACTTTGAGGTAGGGCGGTGAGGAACTTTGTACTTTGAGGTAGTAGAGTGATGTACCTTGTACTTTGAGGTAGTGCAGTGAGGTACTTTGTACTCTGAGGTAGTAGAGTGAGGTACTTTGTACTTTGAGGTAGTGCGGTGAGGTAGTGCAGTGAGGAACTTTGTACTTGAGGTAGTGCGGTGCAGTACTTTGTACTTTGAGGTAGTGTAGTGACGTACTTTGTAGTCTGAGGTAGTAGAGAGAGGTACTTTGCACTTTGAGGTAGTAGAGTGAGGTACTTTGTACTTTGAGATTGTGCGGTGAGGTAGTTTGTACTTTGAGGTAGTAGAGTGGGGTACTTTGTACTTTGAGGTAGTGCAGTGAGGTACTTTGTACTTTGAGGTAGTAGAGTGAGGTAGTTTGTACTTTGAGGAAGTAGAGTGAGGTAATTTGTACTTTGACGTAGTGCAGTGAGGTACTTTGCACTTTGAGGTAGTGCGGTGAGGAACTTTGTAATTTGAGGTAGTAGAGTGAGGTAGTTTGTACTTTGAGGTAGTAGAGTGAGGAACTTTGTACTTTGAGGTAGTAGAGTGAGGTACTTGGTACTTTGAGGTAGTGCGGTAAGGTACTTTGTACTTTGAGGTAGTGCAGTGAGGTACTTTGTACTTTGAGGTAGGGCGGTGAGGTACTTTGTACTTTGAGGTAGCGCAGTGAGGTACTTTGTACTTTGACGTAGTGCAGTTAGGTACTTTGTACTTTGAGGTAGTAGAGTGAGGTTCTTTGTACTTTGAAGTAGTAGAGTGAGGTACTTTGTACTTTGAGGTAGTAGAGTGAGGTACTTTGTACTTTGAGCTAGTGCGGTGAGGTAATTTGTACTTTGAGGTAGTAGAGTGGGGTACTTTGTACTTTGAGGTAGTGCACTGAGGTACTTTGTACTTTGAGGTAGTGCAGTGAGGAACTTTGTACTTTGAGGTAGTAGAGTGAGGAAGTTTGTACTTTGAGGTAGTGCGGTGAGGTACTTTGTACTCTGAGGTAGTAGAGTGAGGTACTTTGTACTTTGAGGTCGTGCGGTGAGGTACTTTGAGGTAGTGCAGTGAAGAACTTTGTACTTTGAGGTAGTGCGGTGCAGTACTTTGTACTTTGAGGTAGTGCAGTGAGGTACTTTGTAGTCTGAGGTAGTAGAGTGAGGTACTTGGTACTTTGCACTTTGAGGTAGTGCAGTGAGGAACTGTACTTTGAGGTAGTGCAGTGAGGTACTTCGTAATTTGAGGTAGTGCAGTGAGGAACTTTGTACTTTGAGGTAGTGCGGTGAGGTACTTTCTACTTTGAGGTAGTAGAGTGAGGTACTTTGTACTTTGAGGTTGTGCGGGGAGGTAGTTTGTACTTTGAGGTAGTAGAGTGAGGTACTTTGCACTTTGAGGTAGTGCAGTGAGGAACTTTGTACTTTGAGGTAGTAGAGTGAGGTACTTTGTACTTTGAGGTAGTGCGGTGAGGTACATTGTACTTTGAGGTAGTAGAGTGAGGTACTTTGTACTTTGAGGTAGTGCAGTGAGGTACTTTGTACTTTGAGGTAGTGCAGTGAGGAACTTTGTACTCTGAGGTAGTAGAGAGAGGTAGTTTGTACTTTGAGGTAGTGCGGTCAGGTACTTTGTACTTTGAGGTAGTAGAGTGAGGTACTTTGTACTTTGAGGTAGGGCGGTGAGGAGATTTGTACTTTGAGGTCGTGCAGTGAGGAACTTTGTACTTTGAGGTAGTGCAGTGAGGTGCTTTGTACTTTGAGGTAGTGCAGTGAGGTACTTTGTACTTTGAGGTAGTGCAATGAGGTACTTTGTACTTTGAAGTAGTGCGGTGAGGAACTTTGTACTTTGAAGTAGTAGAGTGAGGTACTTTGTACTTTGAGGAAGTAGAGTGAGGTACTTTGTACTTTGACGTAGTGCAGTGAGGTACTTTGCACTTTGTGGTAGTGCGGTGAGGTACTTTGTACTTTGAGGTAGTGCAATGGGGTACTTTGTACTTTGAAGTAGTGCGGGGAGGAACTTTGTACTTTGAGGTAGTAGAGTGAGGTACTTTGTACTTTGAGGAAGTAGAGTGAGGTACTTTGTACTTTGAGGTAGTGCAGTGAGGAACTTTGTACTTTGAGGTAGTAGAGTGAGGTACTTTATACTTTGAGGTAGTGCGGTGAGGAACTTTGTACTATGAGGTAGTGCGGTGAGGTACTTTGTACTTTGAGGTAGTAGAGTGAGGAACTGTGTACTTTGAGGTATTGCGGTGATGTACTTTGTAGTTTGAGGTAGTGCAGTGAGGTACTTTGTACTTTGAGGTAGTAGAGTGAGGTACTTTGTACTTTGAGGTAGAGCGGTGCGTTATTTTGTACTTTGAGGTAGTAGAGTGAGGTACTTTGTACTTTGAGGTAGTGCAGTGAGGAACTTTGTACTTTGAGGTAGTAGAGTGAGGTACTTTGTACTTTGAGGTAGGGTGGTGAGGAACTTTGTACTTTGAGGTCGTGCAGTGAGGAACTTTGTACTTTGAGGTAGTGCAGTGAGGTACTTTGTACTTTGAGGTAGTGCAATGAGGTACTTTGTACTTTGAAGTAGTGCGGTGAGGAACTTTGTACTTTGAGTTAGTAGAGTGAGGTAGTTTGTACTTTGAGGAAGTAGAGTGAGGTAATTTGTACTTTGACGTAGTGCAGTGAGGTACTTTGCACTTTGAGGTAGTGCGGTGAGGAACTTTGTAATTTGAGGTAGTAGAGTGAGGTAGTTTGTACATTGAGGTAGTAGAGTGAGGAACTTTGTACTTTGAGGTAGTAGAGTGAGGTACTTGGTACTTTGAGGTAGTGCGGTAAGGTACTTTGTACTTTGAGGTAGTGCAGTGAGGTACTTTGTACTTTGAGGTAGTGCAGTGAGGAACTTTGTACTTTGAGGTAGTAGAGTGAGGTACTTTGTACTTTGAGGTAGTGCGGTGAGGTACTTTGTACTTTGAGGTAGTAGAGTGAGGTAGTTTTTACTTTGAGGTAGGGCGGTGAGGAACTTTGTACTTTGAGGTCGTGCAGTGAGGAACTTTGTACTTTGAGGTAGTGCGGTGAGGTACTTTGTACTTTGAGGTAGAGGGGTGAGCTACTTTGTACTTTGAGGTAGTAGAGTATTGTACTTTGTACTTTGAGGTAGTGCAGTGAGGTGCTTTGTACTTTGAGGTAGTGCGGTGAGGTACTTTGTACTTTGAGGTAGGGCGGTGAGGAACTTTGTACTTTGAGGTCGTGCAGTGAGGAACTTTGTACTTTGAGGTAGTGCGGTGAGGTACTTTGTACTTTGAGGTAGAGGGGTGAGCTACTTTGTACTTTGAGGTAGTAGAGTGATGTACTTTGTACTTTGAGGTAGTGCAGTGAGGTGCTTTGTACTTTGAGGTATTGCGGTGAGGTACTTTGTACTTTGAGGTAGTGCAATGAGGTACTTTGTACTTTGAAGTAGTGCAGTGAGGAACATTGTACTTTGAGGTCGTAGAGTGAGGTACTTTGTACTTTGAGGAAGTAGAGTGAGGTATTTTGCACTTTGAGGTAGTGCGGTGAGGAACTTTGTACTTTGAGGTAGTAGAGTGAGGTACTTTGTACGTTGAGGCAGTAGAGTGAGGAACGTTGTACTTTGAGGTAGTGTAGTGACGTACTTTGTAGTCTGAGGTAGTGGAGAGAGGTACTTTGCACTTTGAGGTAGTAGAGTGAGGTACTTTGTACTTTGAGATTGTGCGGTGAGGTAGTTTGTACTTTGAGGTAGTAGAGTGGGGTACTTTGTACTTTGAGGTAGTGCAGTGAGGTACTTTGTACTTTGAGGTAGTAGAGTGAGGTACTACGTACTTTGAGGTAGTGCGGTGAGGTATTTTGTACTTTGAGGTAGTAGAGTGAGGTACTTTGTACTTTGAGGTAGTGCAGTGAGGTACTTTGTACTTTGAGGTAGTGCAGTGAGGAACTTTGTACTTTGAGGTAGTGCGGTGAGGTACTTTTTACTTTGAGGTAGTAGAGTGAGGAACTTTGTACTTTGAGGTCGTGTAGTGAGGAACTTTGTACTTTGAGGTAGTGCGGTGAGGTACTTTGTACTTTGAGGTAGTGCAATGGGGTACTTTGTACTTTGAAGTAGTGCGGGGCGGAACTTTGTACTTTGAGGTAGTAGAGTGAGGTACTTTGTACTTTGAGGAAGTAGAGTGAGGTACTTTGTACTTTGAGGTAGTGCAGTGAGGAACTTTGTACTTTGAGGTAGTAGAGTGAGGTACTTTTTACTTTGAGGTAGTGCGGTGAGGAACTTTGTACTATGAGGTAGTGCGGTGAGGTACTTTGTACTTTGAGGTAGTAGAGTGAGGAACTGTGTACTTTGAGGTATTGCGGTGATGTACTTTGTAGTTTGAGGTAGTGCAGTGAGGTACTTTGTACTTTGAGGTAGTAGAGTGAGGTACTTTGTACTTTGAGGTAGTGCGGTGCGTTATTTTGTACTTTGAGGTAGTAGAGTGAGGTACTTTGTACTTTGAGGTAGTGCAGTGAGGAACTTTGTTCTTTGAGGTAGTAGAGTGAGGTACTTTGTACTTTGAGGTAGGGCGGTGAGGAACTTTGTACTTTGAGGTCGTGCAGTGAGGAGCTTTGTACTTTGAGATAGTGCAGTGAGGTACTTTGTACTTTGAGGTAGTGCAATGAGGTACTTTGCACTTTGAGGTAGTGCGGTGAGGAACTTTGTAATTTGAGGTAGTAGAGTGAGGTAGTTTGTACTTTGAGGTAGTAGAGTGAGGAACTTTGTACTTTGAGGTAGTAGAGTGAGGTACTTGGTACTTTGAGGTAGTGCGGTGAGGTACTTTGTACTTTGAGGTAGTAGAGTGAGGTACTTTGTACTTTGAGGTAGGGCGGTGAGGAACTTTGTACTTTGAGGTAGTAGAGTGATGTACCTTGTACTTTGAGGTAGTGCAGTGAGGTACTTTGTACTCTGAGGTAGTAGAGTGAGGTACTTTGTACTTTGAGGTAGTGCGGTGAGGTAGTGCAGTGAGGAACTTTGTACTTGAGGTAGTGCGGTGCAGTACTTTGTACTTTGAGGTAGTGTAGTGACGTACTTTGTAGTCTGAGGTAGTAGAGAGAGGTACTTTGCACTTTGAGGTAGTAGAGTGAGGTACTTTGTACTTTGAGATTGTGCGGTGAGGTAGTTTGTACTTTGAGGTAGTAGAGTGGGGTACTTTGTACTTTGAGGTAGTGCAGTGAGGTACTTTGTACTTTGAGGTAGTAGAGTGAGGTACTTCGTACTTTGAGGTAGTGCGGTGTGGTACTTTGTACTTTGAGGTAGTAGAGTGAGGTACTTTGTGCTTTGAGGTAGTGCAGTGAGGTACTTTGTACTTTGAGGTAGTGCAGTGAGGAACATTGTACTTTGAGGTAGTAGAGTGAGGTACTTTGTACTTTGAGGTAGTGCGGTGAGGTACTTTTTACTTTGAGGTAGTAGAGTGAGGAACTTTGTACTTTGAGGTCGTGTAGTGAGGAACTTTGTACTTTGAGGTAGTGCGGTGAGGTAGTTTGTACTTTGAGGTAGTGCAATGGGGTACTTTGTACTTTGAAGTAGTGCGGGGCGGAACTTTGTACTTTGAGGTAGTAGAGTGAGGTACTTTGTACTTTGAGGAAGTAGAGTGAGGTACTTTGTACTTTGAGGTAGTGCAGTGAGGAACTTTGTACTTTGAGGTAGTAGAGTGAGGTACTTTTTACTTTGAGGTAGTGCGGTGAGGAACTTTGTACTATGAGGTAGTGCGGTGAGGTACTTTGTACTTTGAGGTAGTAGAGTGAGGAACTGTGTACTTTGAGGTATTGCGGTGATGTACTTTGTAGTTTCAGGTAGTGCAGTGAGGTACTTTGTACTTTGAGGTAGTAGAGTGAGGTACTTTGTACTTTGAGGTAGTGCGGTGCGTTATTTTGTACTTTGAGGTAGTAGAGTGAGGTACTTTGTACTTTGAGGTAGTGCAGTGAGGAACTTTGTTCTTTGAGGTAGTAGAGTGAGGTACTTTGTACTTTGAGGTAGGGCGGTGAGGAACTTTGTACTTTGAGGTCGTGCAGTGAGGAGCTTTGTACTTTGAGATAGTGCAGTGAGGTACTTTGTACTTTGAGGTAGTGCAATGAGGTACTTTGCACTTTGAGGTAGTGCGGTGAGGAACTTTGTAATTTGAGGTAGTAGAGTGAGGTAGTTTGTGCTTTGAGGTAGTAGAGTGAGGAACTTTGTACTTTGAGGTAGTAGAGTGAGGTACTTGGTACTTTGAGGTAGTGCGGTGAGGTACTTTGTACTTTGAGGTAGTAGAGTGAGGTACTTTGTACTTTGAGGTAGGGCGGTGAGGAACTTTGTACTTTGATGTCGTGCAGTGAGGAACTTTGTACTTTGAGGTAGTGCGGTGAGGTACTTTGTACTTTGAGGTAATAGAGTGAGGTAATTTGTAAGTTGAGGTAGTAGAGAGAGGTACTTTGTACTTTGAGGTATTAGAGTCAGGAACTTTGTACTTTGAGGTAGTGTATTGAGGAACTTTACAATTTGAGGTAGTAAGGTGAGGTACTTTGTACTTTGAGGTAGTGCGGTGAGGTAATTTGTACTTTGAGGTATTGCAGTGAGGAACTTTGTACTTTGAGGTAGTGGAGTGAGGTACTTTGTACTTTGAGGTAGTGCGGTGAGGTACTTTGTACTTTGGGGTAGTAGAGTGAGGTACTTTGTATTTTGAGGTAGTAGAGTGAGGAACTTTGTACTTTGAGGTAGTAGAGTGAGGTACTTTGTACTTTGAGGTAGTGCAGTGAGGTACTTTGTACTTTGAGGTAGTGCAGTGAGGAACTTTGTACTTTGTGGTAGCAGAGTGAGGTACTTTGTACTTTGAGGTAGTGCGGTGAGGTACTTTTTACTTTGAGGTAGTAGAGTGAGGTACTTTGTACTTTGAGGTAGGGCGGTTAGGAACTTTGTACTTTGAGGTCGTGCAGTGAGGAACTTTGTACTTTGAGGTAGTGCAGTGAGGTGCTTTGTACTTTGAGGTAGTGCGGTGAGGTACTTTGTACTTTGAGGTAGTGCAATGGGGTACTTTGTACTTTGAAGTAGTGCGGGGAGGAACTTTGTACTTTGAGGTAGTAGAGTGAGGTACTTTGTACTTTGAGGAAGTAGAGTGAGGTACTTTGTACTTTGAGGTAGTGCAGTGAGGAACTTTGTACTTTGAGGTAGTAGAGTGAGGTAATTTTTACTTTGAGGTAGTGCGGTGAGGAACTTTGTACTATGAGGTAGTGCGGTGAGGTACTTTGTACTTTGAGGTAGTAGAGTGAGGAACTGTGTACTTTGAGGTATTGCGGTGATGTACTTTGTAGTTTGAGGTAGTGCAGTGAGGTACTTTGTACTTTGAGGTAGTAGAGTGAGGTACTTTGTACTTTGAGGTAGTGCGGTGCGTTATTTTGTACTTTGAGGTAGTAGAGTGAGGTACTTTGTACTTTGAGGTAGTGCAGTGAGGAACTTTGTACTTTGAGGTAGTAGAGTGAGGTACTTTGTACTTTGAGGTAGGGTGGTGAGGAACTTTGTACTTTGAGGTCGTGCAGTGAGGAACTTTGTACTTTGAGGTAGTGCAGTGAGGTACTTTGTACTTTGAGGTAGTGCAATGAGGTACTTTGTACTTTGAAGTAGTGCGGTGAGGAACTTTGTACTTTGAGGTAGTAGAGTGAGGTAGTTTGTACTTTGAGGAAGTAGAGTGAGGTAATTTGTACTTTGACGTAGTGCAGTGAGGTACTTTGCACTTTGAGGTAGTGCGGTGAGGAACTTTGTAATTTGAGGTAGTAGAGTGAGGTAGTTTGTACTTTGAGGTAGTAGAGTGAGGAACTTTGTACTTTGAGGTAGTAGAGTGAGGTACTTGGTACTTTGAGGTAGTGCGGTAAGGTACTTTGTACTTTGAGGTAGTGCAGTGAGGTACTTTGTACTTTGAGGTAGGGCGGTGAGGTACTTTGTACTTTGAGGTAGCGCAGTGAGGTACTTTGTACTTTGACGTAGTGCAGTTAGGTACTTTGTACTTTGAGGTAGTAGAGTGAGGTTCTTTGTACTTTGAAGTAGTAGAGTGAGGTACTTTGTACTTTGAGGTAGTAGAGTGAGGTACTTTGTACTTTGAGCTAGTGCGGTGAGGTACTTTGTACTTTGAGGTAGTAGAGTGGGGTACTTTGTACTTTGAGGTAGTGCACTGAGGTACTTTGTACATTGAGGTAGTAGAGTGAGGAAGTTTGTACTTTGAGGTAGTGCGGTGAGGTACTTTGTACTCTGAGGTAGTAGAGTGAGGTACTTTGTACTTTGAGGTCGTGCGGTGAGGTACTTTGAGGTAGTGCAGTGAAGAACTTTGTACTTTGAGGTAGTGCGGTGCAGTACTTTGTACTTTGAGGTAGTGCAGTGAGGTACTTTGTAGTCTGAGGTAGTAGAGTGAGGTACTTGGTACTTTGCACTTTGAGGTAGTGCAGTGAGGAACTGTACTTTGAGGTAGTGCAGTGAGGTACTTCGTAATTTGAGGTAGTGCAGTGAGGAACTTTGTACTTTGAGGTAGTGCGGTGAGGTACTTTCTACTTTGAGGTAGTAGAGTGAGGTACTTTGTACTTTGAGGTTGTGCGGGGAGGTAGTTTGTACTTTGAGGTAGTAGAGTGAGGTACTTTGCACTTTGAGGTAGTGCAGTGAGGAACTTTGTACTTTGAGGTAGTAGAGTGAGGTACTTTGTACTTTGAGGTAGTGCGGTGAGGTACATTGTACTTTGAGGTAGTAGAGTGAGGTACTTTGTACTTTGAGGTAGTGCAGTGAGGTACTTTGTACTTTGAGGTAGTGCAGTGAGGAACTTTGTACTCTGAGGTAGTAGAGAGAGGTACTTTGTACTTTGAGGTAGTGCGGTCAGGTACTTTGTACTTTGAGGTAGTAGAGTGAGGTACTTTGTACTTTGAGGTAGGGCGGTGAGGAGATTTGTACTTTGAGGTCGTGCAGTGAGGAACTTTGTACTTTGAGGTAGTGCAGTGAGGTGCTTTGTACTTTGAGGTAGTGCAGTGAGGTACTTTGTACTTTGAGGTAGTGCAATGAGGTACTTTGTACTTTGAAGTAGTGCGGTGAGGAACTTTGTACTTTGAAGTAGTAGAGTGAGGTACTTTGTACTTTGAGGAAGTAGAGTGAGGTACTTTGTACTTTGACGTAGTGCAGTGAGGTACTTTGCACTTTGTGGTAGTGCGGTGAGGAACTTTGTAATTTGAGGTAGTAGAGTGAGGTAGTTTGTACTTTGAGGTAGTAGAGTGAGGAACTTTGTACTTTGAGGTAGTGTAGTGAGGAACTTTGTACATTGAGGTAGTAGAGTGAGGTACTTTGTACTTTGAGGTAGTGCGGTGAGGTAATTTGTATTTTGAGGAAGTAGAGTGAGGTAGTTTGTACTTTGAGGTAGTGCTGTCAGGAACTTTGTACTTTGAGGTAGTGCAATGAGGTACTTTATACTTTGAAGTAGTGCGGTGAGGAACTTTGTACTTGAGGTAGTAGAGTGAGGTACTTTGTACTTGGAGGAAGTAGAGTGAGGTACTTTGTACTTTGAGGTAGCGCGGTAAGGAACTTTGTACTTTGAGGTAGTGCGGTGAGGTACTTTGTACTTTGAGGTAGTAGAGTGAGGAACTGTGTACTTTGAGGAAGTGCGGTGAGGTACTTTGTACTTTGAGGTAGTGCAGTGAGGTACTTTGTACTTTGAGGTAGTAGAGTGAGGTACTTTGTACTTTGAGGTAGTGCGGTGCGGTACTTTGTACTTTGAGGTAGTAGAGTGAGGTACTTTGTACTTTGAGGTAGTGCAGTGAGGAACTTTGTACTTTGAGGTACTAGAGTGAGGAACTTTGTACTTTGAGGTAGTACAGTGAGGTACTTTGAGGTAGTGCGGTGAAGAACTTTGTACTATGAGGTAGTAGAGTGAGGTACTTTGTACTTTGAGGTAGTAGAGTGATGTACCCTGTACTTTGAGGTAGTGCAGTGAGGTACTTTGTACTCTGAGGTAGTAGAGTGAGGTACTTTGTACTTTGAGGTAGTGCGGTGAGGTAGTGCAGTGAGGAACTTTGTACTTGAGGTAGTGTGGTGCAGTACTTTGTACTTTGAGGTAGTGTAGTGAGGTACTTTGTAGTCTGAGGTAGTAGAGTGAGGTACTTTTTACTTTGAGGTAGTAGAGTGAGGTACTTTGTACTTTGAGATTGTGCGGTGAGGTAGTTTGTACTTTGAGGTAGTAGAGTGGGGTACATTGTAGTTTGAGGTAGTGCAGTGAGGTACTTTGTACTTTGAGGTAGTGCGGTGAGGTACTTTGTACTTTGAGGTAGTAGAGTGAGGTACTTTGTACTTTGAGGTAGTGCAGTGAGGTACTTTGTACTTTGAGGTAGTGCAGTGAGGAACTTTGTACTTTGAGGTAGTAGAGTGAGGTACTTTGTACTTTGAGGTAGTGCGGTGAGGTACTTTTTACTTTGAGGTAGTAGAGTGAGGTACTTTGTACTTTGAGGTAGGGCGGTGAGGAACTTTGTACTTTGAGGTCGTGCAGTGAGGAACTTTGTACTTTGAGGTAGTGCAGTGAGGTGCTTTGTACTTTGAGGTAGTGCGGTGAGGTACTTTGTACTTTGAGGTAGTGCAATGGGGTACTTTGTACTTTGAAGTAGCGCGGGGAGGAACTTTGTACTTTGAGGTAGTAGAGTGAGGTACTTTGTACTTTGAGGAAGTAGAGTGAGGTACTTTGTACTTTGAGGTAGTGCAGTGAGGAACTTTGTACTTTGAGGTAGTAGAGTGAGGTACTTTTTACTTTGAGGTAGTGCGGTGAGGAACTTTGTACTATGAGGTAGTGCGGTGAGGTACTTTGTACTTTGAGGTAGTAGAGTGAGGAACTGTGTACTTTGAGGTATTGCGGTGATGTACTTTGTAGTTTGAGGTAGTGCAGTGAGGTACTTTGTACTTTGAGGTAGTAGAGTGAGGTACTTTGCACTTTGAGGTAGTGCGGTGCGTTATTTTGTACTTTGAGGTAGTAGAGTGAGGTACTTTGTACTTTGAGGTAGTGCAGTGAGGAACTTTGTACTTTGAGGTAGTAGAGTGAGGTACTTTGTACTTTGAGGTAGGGTGGTGAGGAACTTTGTACTTTGAGGTCGTGCAGTGAGGAACTTTGTACTTTGAGGTAGTGCAGTGAGGTACTTTGTACTTTGAGGTAGTGCAATGAGGTACTTTGTACTTTGAAGTAGTGCGGTGAGGAACTTTGTACTTTGAGATAGTAGAGTGAGGTACTTTGTACTTTGAGGAAGTAGAGTGAGGTACTTTGTACTTTGACGTAGTGCAGTGAGGTACTTTGCACTTTGAGGTAGTGCGGTGAGGAACTTTGTAATTTGAGGTAGTAGAGTGAGGTAGTTTGTACTTTGAGGTAGTAGAGTGAGGAACTTTGTACTTTGAGGTAGTAGAGTGAGGTACTTGGTACTTTGAGGTAGTGCGGTAAGGTACTTTGTACTTTGAGGTAGTAGAGTGAGGTACTTTGTAGTTTGAGCTGGTGCGGTGAGGTACTTTGTACTTTGAGGTAGTAGAGTGGGGTACTTTGTACTTTGAGGTAGTGCACTGAGGTACTTTGTACTTTGAGGTAGTGCAGTAAGGAACTTTGTACTTTGAGGTAGTAGAGTGAGGAAGTTTGTACTTTGAGGTAGTGCGGTGAGGTACTTTGTACTCTGAGATAGTAGAGTGAGGTACTTTGTACTTTGAGGTAGTGCGGTGCAGTACTTTGTACTTTGAGGTAGTGCAGTGAGGTACTTTGTAGTCTGAGGTAGTAGAGTGAGGTACTTGGTACTTTGCACTTTGAGGTAGTGCAGTGAGGAACTTTGTACTTTGTAGTAGTGCGGTGAGGTACTTCGTACTTTGAGGTAGTGCAGTGAGGAACTTTGTACTTTGAGGTAGTGCGGTGAGGTACTTTCTACTTTGAGGTAGTAGAGTGAGGTACTTTGTACTTTGAGGTTCTGCGGTGAGGTAGTTTGTACTTTGAGGTAGTAGAGTGAGGTACTTTGCACTTTGAGGTAGTGCAGTGAGGAACTTTGTACTTTGAGGTAGTAGAGTGAGGTACTTTGTACTTTGAGGTAGTGCGGTGTGGTACATTGTACTTTGAGGTAGTAGAGTGAGGTACTTTGTACTTTGAGGTAGTGCAGTGAGGTACTTTGTACTTTGAGGTAGTGCAGTGAGGAACTTTGTACTTTGAGGTAGTAGAGTGAGGTACTTTGTACTTTGAGGTAGTGCGGTCAGGTACTTTCTACTTTGAGGTAGTAGAGTGAGGTACTTTGTACTTTGAGGTAGGGCGGTGAGGAGCTTTGTACTTTGAGGTCCTGCAGTGAGGAACTTTGTACTTTGAGGTAGTGCAGTGAGGTGCTTTGTACTTTGAGGTAGTGCAGTGAGGTACTTTGTACTTTGAGGTAGTGCAATGAGGTACTTTGTACTTTGAAGTAGCGCGGTGAGGAACTTTGTACTTTGAGGTAGTAGAGTGAGGTACTTTGTACTTTGAGGAAGTAGAGTGAGGTACTTTGTACTTTGAGGTAGTAGAGTGAGGTACTTTGTACTTTGAGGTAGTAGAGTGAGGTAATTTTTACTTTGAGGTAGTGCGGTGAGGAACTTTGTACTATGAGGTAGTGCGGTGAGGTACTTTGTACTTTGAGGTAGTAGAGTGAGGAACTGTGTACTTTGAGGTATTGCGGTGATGTACTTTGTAGTTTGAGGTAGTGCAGTGAGGTACTTTGTACTTTGAGGTAGTAGAGTGAGGTACTTTGTACTTTGAGGTAGTGCGGTGCGTTATTTTGTACTTTGAGGTAGTAGAGTGAGGTACTTTGTACTTTGAGGTAGTGCAGTGAGGAACTTTGTACTTTGAGGTAGTAGAGTGAGGTACTTTGTACTTTGAGGTAGGGTGGTGAGGAACTTTGTACTTTGAGGTCGTGCAGTGAGGAACTTTGTACTTTGAGGTAGTGCAGTGAGGTACTTTGTACTTTGAGGTAGTGCAATGAGGTACTTTGTACTTTGAAGTAGTGCGGTGAGGAACTTTGTACTTTGAGGTAGTAGAGTGAGGTAGTTTGTACTTTGAGGAAGTAGAGTGAGGTAATTTGTACTTTGACGTAGTGCAGTGAGGTACTTTGCACTTTGAGGTAGTGCGGTGAGGAACTTTGTAATTTGAGGTAGTAGAGTGAGGTAGTTTGTACTTTGAGGTAGTAGAGTGAGGAACTTTGTACTTTGAGGTAGTAGAGTGAGGTACTTGGTACTTTGAGGTAGTGCGGTAAGGTACTTTTTACTTTGAGGTAGTGCAGTGAGGTACTTTGTACTTTGAGGTAGGGCGGTGAGGTACTTTGTACTTTGAGGTAGCGCAGTGAGGTACTTTGTACTTTGACGTAGTGCAGTTAGGTACTTTGTACTTTGAGGTAGTAGAGTGAGGTTCTTTGTACTTTGAAGTAGTAGAGTGAGGTACTTTGTACTTTGAGGTAGTAGAGTGAGGTACTTTGTACTTTGAGCTAGTGCGGTGAGGTACTTTGTACTTTGAGGTAGTAGAGTGGGGTACTTTGTACTTTGAGGTAGTGCACTGAGGTACTTTGTACTTTGAGGTAGTAGAGTGAGGAAGTTTGTACTTTGAGGTAGTGCGGTGAGGTACTTTGTACTCTGAGGTAGTAGAGTGAGGTACTTTGTACTTTGAGGTCGTGCGGTGAGGTACTTTGAGGTAGTGCAGTGAAGAACTTTGTACTTTGAGGTAGTGCGGTGCAGTACTTTGTACTTTGAGGTAGTGCAGTGAGGTACTTTGTAGTCTGAGGTAGTAGAGTGAGGTACTTGGTACTTTGCACTTTGAGGTAGTGCAGTGAGGAACTGTACTTTGAGGTAGTGCAGTGAGGTACTTCGTAATTTGAGGTAGTGCAGTGAGGAACTTTGTACTTTGAGGTAGTGCGGTGAGGTACTTTCTACTTTGAGGTAGTAGAGTGAGGTACTTTGTACTTTGAGGTTGTGCGGGGAGGTAGTTTGTACTTTGAGGTAGTAGAGTGAGGTACTTTGCACTTTGAGGTAGTGCAGTGAGGAACTTTGTACTTTGAGGTAGTAGAGTGAGGTACTTTGTACTTTGAGGTAGTGCGGTGAGGTACATTGTACTCTGAGGTAGTAGAGAGAGGTACTTTGTACTTTGAGGTAGTGCGGTCAGGTACTTTGTACTTTGAGGTAGTAGAGTGAGGTACTTTGTACTTTGAGGTAGGGCGGTGAGGAGATTTGTACTTTGAGGTCGTGCAGTGAGGAACTTTGTACTTTGAGGTAGTGCAGTGAGGTGCTTTGTACTTTGAGGTAGTGCAGTGAGGTACTTTGTACTTTGAGGTAGTGCAATGAGGTACTTTGTACTTTGAAGTAGTGCGGTGAGGAACTTTGTACTTTGAAGTAGTAGAGTGAGGTACTTTGTACTTTGAGGAAGTAGAGTGAGGTACTTTGTACTTTGACGTAGTGCAGTGAGGTACTTTGCACTTTGTGGTAGTGCGGTGAGGAACTTTGTAATTTGAGGTAGTAGAGTGAGGTAGTTTGTACTTTGAGGTAGTAGAGTGAGGAACTTTGTACTTTGAGGTAGTGTAGTGAGGAACTTTGTACATTGAGGTAGTAGAGTGAGGTACTTTGTACTTTGAGGTAGTGCGGTGAGGTAATTTGTACTTTGAGGAAGTAGAGTGAGGTAGTTTGTACTTTGAGGTAGTGCTGTCAGGAACTTTGTACTTTGAGGTAGTGCAATGAGGTACTTTATACTTTGAAGTAGTGCGGTGAGGAACTTTGTACTTGAGGTAGTAGAGTGAGGTACTTTGTACTTGGAGGAAGTAGAGTGAGGTACTTTGTACTTTGAGGTAGCGCGGTAAGGAACTTTGTACTTTGAGGTAGTGCGGTGAGGTACTTTGTACTTTGAGGTAGTAGAGTGAGGAACTGTGTACTTTGAGGAAGTGCGGTGAGGTACTTTGTACTTTGAGGTAGTGCAGTGAGGTACTTTGTACTTTGAGGTAGTAGAGTGAGGTACTTTGTACTTTGAGGTAGTGCGGTGCGGTACTTTGTACTTTGAGGTAGTAGAGTGAGGTACTTTGTACTTTGAGGTAGTGCAGTGAGGAACTTTGTACTTTGAGGTACTAGAGTGAGGAACTTTGTACTTTGAGGTAGTACAGTGAGGTACTTTGAGGTAGTGCGGTGAAGAACTTTGTACTATGAGGTAGTAGAGTGAGGTACTTTGTACTTTGAGCTAGTGCGGTGAGGTACTTTGTACTTTGAGGTAGTGCACTGAGGTACTTTGTACTTTGAGGTAGTAGAGTGAGGAAGTTTGTACTTTGAGGTAGTGCGGTGAGGTACTTTGTACTCTGAGGTAGTAGAGTGAGGTACTTTGTACTTTGAGGTCGTGCGGTGAGGTACTTTGAGGTAGTGCAGTGAAGAACTTTGTACTTTGAGGTAGTGCGGTGCAGTACTTTGTACTTTGAGGTAGTGCAGTGAGGTACTTTGTAGTCTGAGGTAGTAGAGTGAGGTACTTGGTACTTTGCACTTTGAGGTAGTGCAGTGAGGAACTGTACTTTGAGGTAGTGCAGTGAGGTACTTCGTAATTTGAGGTAGTGCAGTGAGGAACTTTGTACTTTGAGGTAGTGCGGTGAGGTACTTTCTACTTTGAGGTAGTAGAGTGAGGTACTTTGTACTTTGAGGTTGTGCGGGGAGGTAGTTTGTACTTTGAGGTAGTAGAGTGAGGTACTTTGCACTTTGAGGTAGTGCAGTGAGGAACTTTGTACTTTGAGGTAGTAGAGTGAGGTACTTTGTACTTTGAGGTAGTGCGGTGAGGTACATTGTACTTTGAGGTAGTAGAGTGAGGTACTTTGTACTTTGAGGTAGTGCAGTGAGGTACTTTGTACTTTGAGGTAGTGCAGTGAGGAACTTTGTACTCTGAGGTAGTAGAGAGAGGTACTTTGTACTTTGAGGTAGTGCGGTCAGGTACTTTGTACTTTGAGGTAGTAGAGTGAGGTACTTTGTACTTTGAGGTAGGGCGGTGAGGAGATTTGTACTTTGAGGTCGTGCAGTGAGGAACTTTGTACTTTGAGGTAGTGCAGTGAGGTGCTTTGTACTTTGAGGTAGTGCAGTGAGGTACTTTGTACTTTGAGGTAGTGCAATGAGGTACTTTGTACTTTGAAGTAGTGCGGTGAGGAACTTTGTACTTTGAAGTAGTAGAGTGAGGTACTTTGTACTTTGAGGAAGTAGAGTGAGGTACTTTGTACTTTGACGTAGTGCAGTGAGGTACTTTGCACTTTGTGGTAGTGCGGTGAGGAACTTTGTAATTTGAGGTAGTAGAGTGAGGTAGTTTGTACTTTGAGGTAGTAGAGTGAGGAACTTTGTACTTTGAGGTAGTGTAGTGAGGAACTTTGTACATTGAGGTAGTAGAGTGAGGTACTTTGTACTTTGAGGTAGTGCGGTGAGGTAATTTGTACTTTGAGGAAGTAGAGTGAGGTAGTTTGTACTTTGAGGTAGTGCTGTCAGGAACTTTGTACTTTGAGGTAGTGCAATGAGGTACTTTATACTTTGAAGTAGTGCGGTGAGGAACTTTGTACTTGAGGTAGTAGAGTGAGGTACTTTGTACTTGGAGGAAGTAGAGTGAGGTACTTTGTACTTTGAGGTAGCGCGGTAAGGAACTTTGTACTTTGAGGTAGTGCGGTGAGGTACTTTGTACTTTGAGGTAGTAGAGTGAGGAACTGTGTACTTTGAGGAAGTGCGGTGAGGTACTTTGTACTTTGAGGTAGTGCAGTGAGGTACTTTGTACTTTGAGGTAGTAGAGTGAGGTACTTTGTACTTTGAGGTAGTGCGGTGCGGTACTTTGTACTTTGAGGTAGTAGAGTGAGGTACTTTGTACTTTGAGGTAGTGCAGTGAGGAACTTTGTACTTTGAGGTACTAGAGTGAGGAACTTTGTACTTTGAGGTAGTACAGTGAGGTACTTTGAGGTAGTGCGGTGAAGAACTTTGTACTATGAGGTAGTAGAGTGAGGTACTTTGTACTTTGAGGTAGTAGAGTGATGTACCCTGTACTTTGAGGTAGTGCAGTGAGGTACTTTGTACTCTGAGGTAGTAGAGTGAGGTACTTTGTACTTTGAGGTAGTGCGGTGAGGTAGTGCAGTGAGGAACTTTGTACTTGAGGTAGTGCGGTGCAGTACTTTGTACTTTGAGGTAGTGTAGTGAGGTACTTTGTAGTCTGAGGTAGTAGAGTGAGGTACTTTTTACTTTGAGGTAGTAGAGTGAGGTACTTTGTACTTTGAGATTGTGCGGTGAGGTAGTTTGTACTTTGAGGTAGTAGAGTGGGGTACATTGTAGTTTGAGGTAGTGCAGTGAGGTACTTTGTACTTTGAGGTAGTGCGGTGAGGTACTTTGTACTTTGAGGTAGTAGAGTGAGGTACTTTGTACTTTGAGGTAGTGCAGTGAGGTACTTTGTACTTTGAGGTAGTGCAGTGAGGAACTTTGTACTTTGAGGTAGTAGAGTGAGGTACTTTGTACTTTGAGGTAGTGCGGTGAGGTACTTTTTACTTTGAGGTAGTAGAGTGAGGTACTTTGTACTTTGAGGTAGGGCGGTGAGGAACTTTGTACTTTGAGGTCGTGCAGTGAGGAACTTTGTACTTTGAGGTAGTGCAGTGAGGTGCTTTGTACTTTGAGGTAGTGCGGTGAGGTACTTTGTACTTTGAGGTAGTGCAATGGGGTACTTTGTACTTTGAAGTAGCGCGGGGAGGAACTTTGTACTTTGAGGTAGTAGAGTGAGGTACTTTGTACTTTGAGGAAGTAGAGTGAGGTACTTTGTACTTTGAGGTAGTGCAGTGAGGAACTTTGTACTTTGAGGTAGTAGAGTGAGGTACTTTTTACTTTGAGGTAGTGCGGTGAGGAACTTTGTACTATGAGGTAGTGCGGTGAGGTACTTTGTACTTTGAGGTAGTAGAGTGAGGAACTGTGTACTTTGAGGTATTGCGGTGATGTACTTTGTAGTTTGAGGTAGTGCAGTGAGGTACTTTGTACTTTGAGGTAGTAGAGTGAGGTACTTTGCACTTTGAGGTAGTGCGGTGCGTTATTTTGTACTTTGAGGTAGTAGAGTGAGGTACTTTGTACTTTGAGGTAGTGCAGTGAGGAACTTTGTACTTTGAGGTAGTAGAGTGAGGTACTTTGTACTTTGAGGTAGGGTGGTGAGGAACTTTGTACTTTGAGGTCGTGCAGTGAGGAACTTTGTACTTTGAGGTAGTGCAGTGAGGTACTTTGTACTTTGAGGTAGTGCAATGAGGTACTTTGTACTTTGAAGTAGTGCGGTGAGGAACTTTGTACTTTGAGATAGTAGAGTGAGGTACTTTGTACTTTGAGGAAGTAGAGTGAGGTACTTTGTACTTTGACGTAGTGCAGTGAGGTACTTTGCACTTTGAGGTAGTGCGGTGAGGAACTTTGTAATTTGAGGTAGTAGAGTGAGGTAGTTTGTACTTTGAGGTAGTAGAGTGAGGAACTTTGTACTTTGAGGTAGTAGAGTGAGGTACTTGGTACTTTGAGGTAGTGCGGTAAGGTACTTTGTACTTTGAGGTAGTAGAGTGAGGTACTTTGTAGTTTGAGCTGGTGCGGTGAGGTACTTTGTACTTTGAGGTAGTAGAGTGGGGTACTTTGTACTTTGAGGTAGTGCACTGAGGTACTTTGTACTTTGAGGTAGTGCAGTAAGGAACTTTGTACTTTGAGGTAGTAGAGTGAGGAAGTTTGTACTTTGAGGTAGTGCGGTGAGGTACTTTGTACTCTGAGATAGTAGAGTGAGGTACTTTGTACTTTGAGGTAGTGCGGTGCAGTACTTTGTACTTTGAGGTAGTGCAGTGAGGTACTTTGTAGTCTGAGGTAGTAGAGTGAGGTACTTGGTACTTTGCACTTTGAGGTAGTGCAGTGAGGAACTTTGTACTTTGTAGTAGTGCGGTGAGGTACTTCGTACTTTGAGGTAGTGCAGTGAGGAACTTTGTACTTTGAGGTAGTGCGGTGAGGTACTTTCTACTTTGAGGTAGTAGAGTGAGGTACTTTGTACTTTGAGGTTCTGCGGGGAGGTAGTTTGTACTTTGAGGTAGTAGAGTGAGGTACTTTGCACTTTGAGGTAGTGCAGTGAGGAACTTTGTACTTTGAGGTAGTAGAGTGAGGTACTTTGTACTTTGAGGTAGTGCGGTGTGGTACATTGTACTTTGAGGTAGTAGAGTGAGGTACTTTGTACTTTGAGGTAGTGCAGTGAGGTACTTTGTACTTTGAGGTAGTGCAGTGAGGAACTTTGTACTTTGAGGTAGTAGAGTGAGGTACTTTGTACTTTGAGGTAGTGCGGTCAGGTACTTTCTACTTTGAGGTAGTAGAGTGAGGTACTTTGTACTTTGAGGTAGGGCGGTGAGGAGCTTTGTACTTTGAGGTCCTGCAGTGAGGAACTTTGTACTTTGAGGTAGTGCAGTGAGGTGCTTTGTACTTTGAGGTAGTGCAGTGAGGTACTTTGTACTTTGAGGTAGTGCAATGAGGTACTTTGTACTTTGAAGTAGCGCGGTGAGGAACTTTGTACTTTGAGGTAGTAGAGTGAGGTACTTTGTACTTTGAGGAAGTAGAGTGAGGTACTTTGTACTTTGACGTAGTGCAGTGAGGTACTTTGCACTTTGAGGTAGTGCGGTGAGGAACTTTGTAAATTGAGGTAGTAGAGTGAGGAAGTTTGTACTTTGAGGTAGTGCGGTGAGGTACTTTGTACTCTGAGGTTGTAGAGTGAGGTACTTTGTACTTTGAGGTCGTGCGGTGAGGTACTTTGAGGTAGTGCAGTGAAGAACTTTGTACTTTGAGGTAGTGCGGTGCAGTACTTTGTACTTTGAGGTAGTGCAGTGAGGTACTTTGTAGTCTGAGGTAGTAGAGTGAGGTACTTGGTACTTTGCACTTTGAGGTAGTGCAGTGAGGAACTGTACTTTGAGGTAGTGCAGTGAGGTACTTCGTAATTTGAGGTAGTGCAGTGAGGAACTTTGTACTTTGAGGTAGTGCGGTGAGGTACTTTCTACTTTGAGGTAGTAGAGTGAGGTACTTTGTACTTTGAGGTTGTGCGGGGAGGTAGTTTGTACTTTGAGGTAGTAGAGTGAGGTACTTTGCACTTTGAGGTAGTGCAGTGAGGAACTTTGTACTTTGAGGTAGTAGAGTGAGGTACTTTGTACTTTGAGGTAGTGCGGTGAGGTACATTGTACTTTGAGGTAGTAGAGTGAGGTACTTTGTACTTTGAGGTAGTGCAGTGAGGTACTTTGTACTTTGAGGTAGTGCAGTGAGGAACTTTGTACTCTGAGGTAGTAGAGAGAGGTACTTTGTACTTTGAGGTAGTGCGGTCAGGTACTTTGTACTTTGAGGTAGTAGAGTGAGGTACTTTGTACTTTGAGGTAGGGCGGTGAGGAGATTTGTACTTTGAGGTCGTGCAGTGAGGAACTTTGTACTTTGAGGTAGTGCAGTGAGGCGCTTTGTACTTTGAGGTAGTGCAGTGAGGTACTTTGTACTTTGAGGTAGTGCAATGAGGTACTTTGTACTTTGAAGTAGTGCGGTGAGGAACTTTGTACTTTGAAGTAGTAGAGTGAGGTACTTTGTACTTTGAGGAAGTAGAGTGAGGTACTTTGTACTTTGACGTAGTGCAGTGAGGTACTTTGCACTTTGTGGTAGTGCGGTGAGGAACTTTGTAATTTGAGGTAGTAGAGTGAGGTAGTTTGTACTTTGAGGTAGTAGAGTGAGGAACTTTGTACTTTGAGGTAGTGTAGTGAGGAACTTTGTACATTGAGGTAGTAGAGTGAGGTACTTTGTACTTTGAGGTAGTGCGGTGAGGTAATTTGTACTTTGAGGAAGTAGAGTGAGGTAGTTTGTACTTTGAGGTAGTGCTGTCAGGAACTTTGTACTTTGAGGTAGTGCAATGAGGTACTTTATACTTTGAAGTAGTGCGGTGAGGAACTTTGTACTTGAGGTAGTAGAGTGAGGTACTTTGTACTTGGAGGAAGTAGAGTGAGGTACTTTGTACTTTGAGGTAGCGCGGTAAGGAACTTTGTACTTTGAGGTAGTGCGGTGAGGTACTTTGTACTTTGAGGTAGTAGAGTGAGGAACTGTGTACTTTGAGGAAGTGCGGTGAGGTACTTTGTACTTTGAGGTAGTGCAGTGAGGTACTTTGTACTTTGAGGTAGTAGAGTGAGGTACTTTGTACTTTGAGGTAGTGCGGTGCGGTACTTTGTACTTTGAGGTAGTAGAGTGAGGTACTTTGTACTTTGAGGTAGTGCAGTGAGGAACTTTGTACTTTGAGGTACTAGAGTGAGGAACTTTGTACTTTGAGGTAGTGCAGTGAGGTACTTTGTACTTTGAGGTAGTAGAGTGATGTACCCTGTACTTTGAGGTAGTGCAGTGAGGAACTTTGTACTTGAGGTAGTGCGGTGCAGTACTTTGTACTTTGAGGTAGTGTAGTGAGGTACTTTGTAGTCTGAGGTAGTAGAGTGAGGTACTTTTTACTTTGAGGTAGTAGAGTGAGGTACTTTGTACTTTGAGATTGTGCGGTGAGGTAGTTTGTACTTTGAGGTAGTAGAGTGGGGTACATTGTAGTTTGAGGTAGTGCAGTGAGGTACTTTGTACTTTGAGGTAGTGCGGTGAGGTACTTTGTACTTTGAGGTAGTAGAGTGAGGTACTTTGTACTTTGAGGTAGTGCAGTGAGGTACTTTGTACTTTGAGGTAGTGCAGTGAGGAACTTTGTACTTTGAGGTAGTAGAGTGAGGTACTTTGTACTTTGAGGTAGTGCGGTGAGGTACTTTTTACTTTGAGGTACTAGAGTGAGGTACTTTGTACTTTGAGGTAGGGCGGTGAGGAACTTTGTACTGAGGTCGTGCAGTGAGGAACTTTGTACTTTGAGGTAGTGCAGTGAGGTGCTTTGTACTTTGAGGTAGTGCGGTGAGGTACTTTGTACTTTGAGGTAGTGCAATGGGGTACTTTGTACTTTGAAGTAGCGCGGGGAGGAACTTTGTACTTTGAGGTAGTAGAGTGAGGTACATTGTACTTTGAGGTAGTAGAGTGAGGAACTTTGTACTTTGAGGTAGTACAGTGAGGTACTTGGTACTTTGAGGTAGTGCGGTAAGGTACTTTGTACTTTGAGGTAGTAGAGTGAGGTACTTTGTACTTTGAGCTGGTGCGGTGAGGTACTTTGTACTTTGAGGTAGTAGAGTGGGGGTACATTGTACTTTGAGGTAGTGCACTGAGGTACTTTGTACTTTGAGGTAGTGCAGTAAGGAACTTTGTACTTTGAGGTAGTAGAGTGAGGAAGTTTGTACTTTGAGGTAGTGCGGTGAGGTACTTTGTACTCTGAGATAGTAGAGTGAGGTAGTTTGTACTTTGAGGTCGTGCGGTGAGGTACTTTGAGGTAGTGCAGTGAGGAACTTTGTACTTTGAGGTAGTGCGGTGCAGTACTTTGTACTTTGAGGTAGTGCAGTGAGGTACTTTGTAGTCTGAGGTAGTAGAGTGAGGTACTTGGTACTTTGCACTTTGAGGTAGTGCAGTGAGGAACTTTGTACTTTGTAGTAGTGCGGTGAGGTACTTCCTACTTTGAGGTAGTGCAGTGAGGAACTTTGTACTTTGAGGTAGTGCGGTGAGGTACTTTCTACTTTGAGGTAGTAGAGTGAGGTACTTTGTACTTTGAGGTTCTGCGGGGAGGTAGTTTGTACTTTGAGGTAGTAGAGTGAGGTACTTTGTACTTTGAGGTAGTGCAGTGAGGAACTTTGTACTTTGAGGTAGTAGAGTGAGGAACTTTGTACTTTGAGGTCGTGCAGTGAGGAACTTTGTACTTTGAGGTAGTGCGGTGAGGTACTTTGTACTTTGAGGTATTGCAATGGGGTACTTTGTACTTTGAAGTAGTGCGGGGCGGAACTTTGTACTTTGAGGTAGTAGAGTGAGGTACTTTGTACTTTGAGGAAGTAGAGTGAGGTACTTTGTACTTTGAGGTAGTGCAGTGAGGAACTTTGTACTTTGAGGTAGTAGAGTGAGGTACTTTTTACTTTGAGGTAGTGCGGTGAGGAACTTTGTACTATGAGGTAGTGCGGTGAGGTACTTTGTACTTTGAGGTAGTAGAGTGAGGAACTGTGTACTTTGAGGTATTGCGGTGATGTACTTTGTAGTTTGAGGTAGTGCAGTGAGGTACTTTGTACTTTGAGGTAGTAGAGTGAGGTACTTTGTACTTTGAGGTAGTGCGGTGCCATATTTTGTACTTTCAGGTAGTAGAATGAGGTACTTTGTACTTTGAGGTAGTGCAGTGAGGAACTTTGTTCTTTGAGGTAGTAGAGTGAGGTACTTTGTACTTTGAGGTAGGGCGGTGAGGAACTTTGTACCTTGAGGTCGTGCAGTGAGGAGCTTTGTACTTTGAGATAGTGCAGTGAGGTACTTTGTACTTTGAGGTAGTGCAATGAGGTACTTTGTACTTTGAAGTAGTGCGGTGAGGAACTTTGTACTTTGAGGTAGTAGAGTGAGGTACTTTGTACTTTGAGGAAGTAGAGTGAGGTACTTTGTACTTTGACGTAGTGCAGTGAGGTACTTTGCACTTTGAGGTAGTGCGGTGAGGAACTTTGTAATTTGAGGTAGTAGAGTGAGGTAGTTTGTACTTTGAGGTAGTAGAGTGAGGTACTTGGTACTTTGAGGTAGTGCGGTGAGGTACTTTGTACTTTGAGGTAGTAGAGTGAGGTACTTTGTACTTTGATGTAGGGCGGTGAGGAACTTTGTACTTTGAGGCCGTGCAGTGAGGAACTTTGTACTTTGAGGTAGTGCGGTGAGGTACTTTGTACTTTGAGGTAATAGAGTGAGGTAATTTGTACGTTGAGGTAGTAGAGAGAGGTACTTTGTACTTTGAGGTATTAGAGTGAGGAACTTTGTACTTTGAGGTAGTGTATTGAGGAACTGAACAATTTGAGGTAGTAAGGTGAGGTACTTTGTACTTTGAGGTAGTGCGGTGAGGTAATTTGTACTTTGAGGTAGTAGAGTGAGGTACTTTGTACTTTGAGGTAGTGCAGTGAGGTACTTTGTACTTTGAGGTATTGCAGTGAGGAACTTTGTACTTTGAGGTAGTGGAGTGAGGTACTTTCTACTTTGAGGAAGTAGAGTGAGGTACTTTGTACTTTGACGTAGTGCAGTGAGGTACTTTGCACC
>NW_027275064.1:0-69764 GCF_030028105.1 Mobula birostris
CCATTAGGCCCGTTTCCAACCTGGCCCCGTCACTTCAATCAGATCCCATTTCAATCTGGCCCCGTCACTCGGATCAGGTCCCATTACAATCTGGCCCCGGCACTTCCATCACGCCCATTTCTAGTCTGGTCCCGTCACTCCAATCAGGACCCACTCCAATCTGGCCCCGGCACGTCTATCCGGCACCATTCCAATCTGGCCCCGTCACTCCGATCAGGACCCATTCCAATCTGGCCCCGTCACTCCGATCAGTCCCCATTCCAATCTGGACCCGTCACTCCGATCAGGACCCATTCCAATCTGGCCCCATCACTTCTATCATGCAAAATTCCAATCTGGCCCCGTCACTTCGATCAGGCCCCATACCAGTCTGGCCCCGTCACTTCCATCAGACCAGAATCCAATCTGGCCCCGTCACTTCAATCAGGCCCCATTCCAGTCTGGCCCCGTCACTTCCATCAGGCCCGAATCCAATCTGGTCCCGTCACTTCGATCAGGCCCCATTCCAGTCTGGCCCCGTCACTTCCATCAGGGCAGAATCCAATCTGGCCCCCGTCACTTCAATCAGGCCCCATTCCAATCTGGCACCGGAACTTCCATCACGCCCCATTCCAATCTGGCCCCGTCACTCCGATCAGGACCCATTCCAATCTGACCCCATCACGTCGATCAGGCCCCATTCCAATCTGGCCCAGGCACTCCAATCAGGCCCCATTCCAATCTGGCCCCGTCACTTCCATTAGGCCCGTTTCCAATCTGGCCCCGTCACTTCGATCAGGTCCCATTCCAGTTTGGCCCCCGCACTTTGATAAGGCCCCATTCTAATCTGGACCCATCACTTCGATCAGGCCCCATTCCAATCTGGCTTCGTCACTCCGATCAGGCCCCATTCCAATCTGGCCCCTTTACTTCCATTAGGTCCGTTTCCAATCTGGCCCCGTCACTTCGATCAGGCCCCATTCTAGTCTGACCCCGTCACTTCCATCAGGCCCCATTCCAATCTGGCACCGGAACTTCCACCACGCCCCATTCCAATCTGGCCCCGTCACTCCGATCAGGACCCATTCCAATCTGGCCCCGTCACGTCAATCAGGCCCCATTCCAATCTGGCCCAGGCACTCCAATCAGGCCCCATTCCAATCTGGCCCCATCACTTCCATTAGGCCCGATTCCAATCTGGCCCCTTCACTTCGATCAGGTCCTCTTCCTATCTGGCCCCGGCACTCCGATCAGGCCCCATCCCAATCTGGCCCCGTCACTCCAATCAGGCCCCATTCCAATCTGGCCCCGTCACTTCCATTAGGCCCGATTCCAACTGGCCCCGTCACTTCGATCAGGCTCCATTCCAATCTGGCCCCGTTACTCTGATCTGGCCACATTCCAATCAGGCCCCGTCACTCCAATCAGGCCTGATTCCAATCTGGCCCCCGTAACTTCCATTAGGCCCGATTCCAATGTGGCCCCGTCACTTCAATCAGGCCCCAATCCAGTCTAGCCCCGTCACTTCCATCAGGCCCCATTCCAATCTGGCCCCGGCACTCCGATCAGGCCCCATTCCAATCTGGCCCCGTCACTTCGATCAAGTCCGATTCCAATCTGGCCCCGTCACTTCGATCAGGCCAAATTCCAATCTGGACCCGTCACTTCCATCAGGCCCGATTCCAATCTGGCTCTTCACTTAGATCAGGCCCTATTCCAATATGGCCCCGTCACTCCCATCAGGCGCCATTACTTCCATTAGGCCCGATTCCAATCTGGCCCCGTCACTTCGATCTGGCCCCATTCCAATCTGGCCCCGTCACTTCGATCAGGCCCATTCCAATCTGGCCCAGTCACGTCCATCAGGCCCCATTCCAATCTGGCCCCGGCACTTCTATCAGGCTCGATTCCAATCAGGCCCCGTCACTTCGATCACGCCCCATTCCAACCTGGCCCCGTCACTCCGATCAGCACCCATTCCAATCTGGCCCAGTCACTTCCATCAGGCCCCATTCCAATCTGGCCCCGGCACTTCCATCACGCCCCGTTACAATCTGGCCCCGTCACTCCGATCAGGACCCATTCCAATCTGGCCCCGTTACTCTGATCTGGCCACATTCCAATCAGGCCCCGTCACTGCGATCAGGCCTGATTCCAATCTGGCCCCGTAACTTCCATTAGGCCTGATTCCAATGTGGCCCCGTCACTTCGATCAGGCCCCATTCCAGTCTAGCCCCGTCACTTCCATCAGGCCCCATTCCAATCTGGCCCTGTCACTTCGATCAGGACCCATTCCAATCTGGCCCCGTCACGTCGATCAGGCCCCAGTCCAAACTGGCCCAGGCACTCCAATCAGGCCCCATTCCAATCTGGCGCCATCACTTCCATTAGGCCCGATTCCAATCTGGCCCCGTCACTTCGATCAGGTCCCATTCCAATCTGGCCCCGGCACTCCGATCAGGCCCCATCCCAATCTGGCCCCATCACTCCGATCAGGCCCCATTCCAGTTTGGCCCCTGCACTTCGATCAGGCCCCATTCCAATCTGGCCCCGTCACTTCGATCAGGCTCCATTCCAATCTGGCTCCGTCACACCGATCAGGCCCCATTCCAATCTGGCCCCTTCACTTCCATTAGGCCCGTTTCCAATCTGGCCCCGTCACTTCAATCAGATCCCATTCCAATCTGGCCCCGTCACTTGGATCAGGCCCCATTACAATCTGGCCCCGGCACTTCCATCAGGCCCATTTCTAGTCTGGTCCCGTCACTCCGATCAGGACCCACTCCAATCTGGCCCCGGCACGTCCATCCGGCACCATTCCAATCTGGCCCCGTCACTCCGATCAGGACCCATTCCAATCTGGCCCCGTCACTCCGATCAGTCCCCATTCCAATCTGGACCCGTCACTCCGATCAGGACCCATTCCAATCTGGCCCCATCACTTCTATCATGCAAAATTCCAATCTGGCCCCGTCACTTCGATCAGGCCCCATACCAGTCTGGCCCCGTCACTTCCATCAGACCAGAAGCCAATCTGGCCCCGTCACTTCAATCAGGCCCCATTCCAGTCTAGCCCCGTCACTTCCATCAGGCCCGAATCCAATCTGGTCCCGTCACTCCGATCAGGCCCCATTCCAATCTGGCCCCTTCACTTCCATTAGGCCCGTTTCCAATCTGGCCCCGTCACTTCGATCAGGCCCCATTCTAGTCTGGCCCCGTCACTTCCATCAGGCCCCATTCCAGTCTGGACCCGTCACTCCGATCAGGACCCATTCCAATCTGGCCCCGTCACGTCAATCAGGCCCCATTCCAATCTGGCCCAGGCACTCCAATCAGGCCCCATTCCAATCTGGCCCCATCACTTCCATTAGGCCCGATTCCAATCTGGCCCCGTCACTTCGATCAGGTCCCCTTCCTATCTGGCCCCGGCACTCCGATCAGGCCCCATCCCAATCTGGCCCCGTCACTCCAATCAGGCCCGATTCCAATCTGGCCCCGTCACTTCCATTAGGCCCGATTCCAACTGGCCCCGTCACTTCGATCAGGCTCCATTCCAATCTGGCCCCGTTACTCTGATCTGGCCACATTCCAATCAGGCCCCGTCACTCCAATCAGGCCTGATTCCAATCTGGCCCCGTAACTTCCATTAGGCCCGATTCCAATGTGGCCCCGTCACTTCAATCAGGCCCCATTCCAGTCTAGCCCCGTCACTTCCATCAGGCCCCATTCCAATCTGGCCCCGGCACTCCGATCAGGCCCCATTCCAATCTGGCCCCGTCACTTCGATCAGGTCCGATTCCAATCTGGCCCCGTCACTTCGATCAGGCCAAATTCCAATCTGGACCCGTCACTTCCATCAGGCCCGATTCCAATCTGGCCTCTTCACTTAGATCAGGCCCTATTCCAATATGGCCCCGTCACTCCCATCAGGTGCCATTACTTCCATTAGGCCCGATTCCAATCTGGCCCCGTCACTTCGATCTGGCCCCATTCCAATCTGGCCCCGTCACTTCGATCAGGCCCATTCCAATCTGGCTCAGGCACTTCCATCAGACCTTATTCCAATCTGGCCCCGGCACTTCGATCAGATCCCATTCCAATCTGGCCCCGTCACTCCGATCAGGCCCCATTCTAATCTGACCCCGTCACTTCGATCAGGCCCCATTCCAGTCTGGCCCCGTCACTTCCATTAGGCCCGATTCCAATCTGGCCCCGTCACTTCGATCAGGCCCCATTCCAGTTTGGCCCCCTCACTTCGATCAGGCCCCATTCCAATCTGGCCCCATCACTTCGATCAGGCTCCATTCCAATCTGGCTACGTCACTCCGATCAGGCCCCATTCCAATCTGGCCCCTTCACTTCCATTAGGCCCGTTTCCAATCTGGCCCCGTCACTTCGATCACGCCCCTTTCCAGTCTGGCCCCGTCACTTCCATCAGGCCCGATTCCAATGTGGGGCCGTCACTTCCATCAGGTCATATTGCAATCTGGCCACGGCACTTCCATCAGGCCCCATTACAATCTGGCCCCGTCTCTTCGATCAGGCCCGATTCCAATCTGGCCTCGTCATTCCGATCAGGCCCCATTCCAATCTGGCCCCGTCAAATTGATCAGGCCCCATTCCAATCTGGCCCCGGCACTCCGATAAGGCCCCATTCCAATCTGGCCCCGTGACTTCGATCAGGCCCGATTCCAATCTGGCCCCGTCACTTCCATTAAGCCCGATTCCAATCTGGCCCAGTGACTTTGATTAGGCCCCATTCCTGTCTGGCCCCGTCACATCCATCAGGCCCGATTCCAATCTGGCCCCGTCACTTCGATCAGGCCCCATTCCAACCTGGCCCCGTCACTCCGATCAGGCCCCATTCCAATCTGGCCCCGTTACTCTGATCTGGCCATATTCCAATCAGGCCCCGTCACTCCGATCAGGCCTGATTCCAATCTGGCCCCGTAACTTCCATTAGGCCCGATTCCAATGTGGCCCCGTCACTTCGATCAGGCCCCATTCCAGTCTAGCCCCGTCACTTCCATCAGGCCCCATTCCAATCTGGCCCCGGCACTCCGTTCAGGCCCCATTCCAATCTGGCCCCGTCACTTCCATCAGGCCCGATTCCAATCTGGCCTCTTCACTTAGATCAGGCCCCATTCCAATATGGCCCCGTCACTCCCATCAGGCGCCATTACTTCCATTAGGCCAGATTCCAATCTGGCCCCGTCACTTCGATCAGGCCCCATTCCAATCTGGCACCGTCACTTCAATCAGGCCCATTCCAATCTGGCTCCGGCACTTCCATCAGACCTCATTCCAATCTGGCCCCAGCACTTCGATCAGATCCCATTCCAATCTGGCCCCGTTACTCCGATCAGGCCCCATTCTAATCTGACCCCGTCACATCGATCAGGCCCCATTCCAGTCTGGTCCCGTCACTTCCATCAGGCCCGAATCCAATCTGGCCCCGTCACTTCGATCAGGCCCCATTCCAGTCTGGTCCCGTCACTCCGATCAGGCCCCACTCCAATCTGGCCCCGGCACGTCCATCAGGCGCCATTCCAATCTGGCCCATAACTTCGATCAGCACTAATTCCAATCTGGACCCGTCACTCCGATCAGGCCCCATTCCAATCTGGAACCGGCACTCCGATCAGGACCCATTCCAATCTGGCCCCATCACTTCCATTAGGCCCGATTCCAATCTGGCCCCATCACTTCAATGAGGCCCATTTCCAATCTGGCCCCGTCACTCCGATCAGGCCCGATTCCAATCTGGCCCCGTCACTCCGATCAGTACCCATTCCAATCTGGCCCCTTCACTTCCATTAGGCCCCATTCCAGTCTGGCCCCGTCACTTCCAACAGGCCCGATTCCAATGTGGCGCCGTCACGTCCATCAGGTCATATTGCAATCTGGCCACGGCACTTCCATCAGGCCCCATTACAATCTGGCCCCGTCTCTTCGATCAGGCCCGATGCCAATCTGGCACCGTCACTTCGATCAGGCCCCATTCCAACCTGGCCCCGTCACTCCGATCAGGACCCATTCCAATCTGGCCCCGTTACTCTGATCTGGCCACATTCCAATCAGGCCCCGTCACTCCGATCAGGCTTGATTCCAATCTGGCCCCGTAACTTCCATTAGGCCCGATTCCAATGTGGCCCCATCACTTCGATCTAGCCCCATTCCAGTCTGGTCCCGTCACTCCGATCAGGCCCCACTCCAATCTGGAACCGGCACTCCGATCAGGCCCCACTCCAATCTGGCCCCGGCACGTCCATCAGGCGCCATTCCAATCTGGCCCCATAACTTCGATCAGGACTAATTCCAATCTGGCCCCGTCACTCCGATCAGGCCCCATTCCAATCTGGAACCGGCACTCCGATCAGGACCCATTCCAATCTGGCCCCATCACTTCCATTAGGCAAAATTCCAATCTGGCCCCGTCACTTCGATCAGGCCCCATTGCAGTCTGGCCCCTTCACTTCCATCAGGCCCGAATCCAATCTGGCCCCGTCACTTCGATCAGGACCCATTCCAGTCTGGCCCCGTCACTTCCATTAGGCCAGAATCCAATCTGGCTCCGTCACTTCAATCAGGCCCCATACCAATCTGGCACCGGAACTTCCATCACGCACCATTCCAATCTGGACCCATCACTCCGATCAGGACCCATTTCAATCTGGCCCCGTCACGTTGATCAGGCCCCATTCCAATCTGGCCCAAGCACTCCAATCAGGCCCCATTCCAATCTGGCACCGTCACTTCCATTAGGCCCCATTCCAATCTGGCCCCATCACTTCGATCAGGTCCCATTCCAGTTTGGCCCCCGCACTTCGATCAGGCCCCATACTAATCTGGCCCCATCACTTCGATCAGGCCCCATTCCAATCTGGTTTCGTCACTCCGATCAGGCCCCATTCCAATCTGGCCCCTTCACTTCCATTAGGCCTGTTTCCAATCTGGCCCCGTCACTTCGATCAGGCCCCATTCCAGTCTGGCCCCGTCACTTCCATTAAGCCCGATTCCAATCTGGCCCAGTCACTTTGATTGGGCCCCATTCCAGTCTGGCCCCGTCACTTCCATCAGGACCCATTCCAACCTGGCCCCGTCACTCCGATCAGCACCCATTTCCAATCTGGCCCCGTCACTCCGATCAGGACCCATTCCAATCTAGCCCCGTCACGTCGATCAGGCCCCATTCCAATCTGGCCCCTTCACTTCCATTAGGCCCGTTTCCAATCTGGACCCGTCACTTCGATCACGCCCCATTCCAGTCTGGCCCCGTCACTTCCAGCAGGCCCGATTCCAAAGTGGTGCCGTCACTTCCATCAGGTCATATTGCAATCTGGCCACGGCACTTCCATCAGGCCCCATTACAATCTGGCCCCGTCTCTTCGATCAGGCCCGATGCCAATCTGGCACCGTCACTTCGATCAGGCCCCATTCCAACCTGGCCCCGTCACTCCGATCAGGCTTGATTCCAATCTGGCCCTGTAACTTCCATTAGGCCCGATTCCAATCTGGCCCCGTCACTTCGATCAGGCCCCATTCCAGTCTAGCCCCGTCACTTCCATCAGGCCCCATTCCAATCTGGCCCCGGCACTCCGATCAGGCCCCATTCCAATCTGGCCCCGTCACTTCGATCAGGCCCGATTCCAATCTGGCCCCGTCACTTCGATCAGGCCAAATTCCAATCTGGACCCGTCACTTCCATCAGGCCCGATTCCAATCTGGCCTCTTCACTTAGATCAGGCCCCATTCCAATATGGCCCCGTCACTCCCATCAGGCGCCATTACTTCCATTAAGCCCGATTCCAATCTGGCCCCGTCACTTCGATAGGGCCCATTCCAATCTGGTCCCGTCACTTCGATCACGCCCCATTCCAGTCTGGCCCCGTCACTTCCATCAGGCCCGATTCCAATGTGGAGCCGTCACTTCCATCAGGTCATATTGCAATCTGGCCACGGCACTTCCATCAGGCCCCATTACAATCTGGCCCCGTCTCTTCGATCAGGCCCGATTCCAATCTGGCCTCGTCATTCCGATTAGGCCCCATTCCAATCTGGCCCCGTCAAATTGATCAGGCCCCATTCCAATCTGGCCCCGGCACTGCGATAAGGCCCCATTCCAATCTGGCCCCGTGACTTCGATCAGGCCCGATTCCAATCTGGCCCCGTCACTTCCTTCAGGGCCGATTCAAATCTGGCCCCATCACTTCGATCAGACCCCATTCCAATCTGGCCCAGTCACTCCGATCAGGCCCCATCACTTCCATTAAGCCCGATTCCAATCTGGCCCAGTCACTTTGATTAGGCCCCATTCCTGTCTGGCCCCGTCACATCCATCAGGCCCGATTCCAATCTGGCCCCGTCACTCCGATCAGGCCCCATTCCAATCTGGCCCCGTTACTCTGATCTGGCGACATTCCAATCAGGCCCCGTCACTCCCATCAGGCGCCATTACTTCCATTAGGCCAGATTCCAATCTGGCCCCGTCACTTCGATCAGGCCCCATTCCAATCTGGCCCCGTCAGTTCAATCAGGCCCATTCCAATCTGGCTCCGGCACTTCCATCAGACCTCATTCCAATCTGGCCCCGGCACTTCGATCAGATCCCATTCCAATCTGGCCCCGTTACTCCGATCAGGCCCCATTCTAATCTGACCCCGTCACATCGATCAGGCGCCATTCCAGTCTGGTCCCGTCACTTCCATCAGGCCCGAATCCAATCTGGCCCCGTCACTTCGATCAGGCCCCATTCCAGTCTGGTCCCGTCACTCCGATCAGGCCCCACTCCAATCTGGCCCCGGCACGTCCATCAGATCCCATTCCAATCTGGCCCATAACTTCGATCAGCACTAATTCCAATCTGGACCCGTCACTACGATCAGGCCCCATTCCAAGCTGGCCCCGTCACTCCGATCAGGCCCCATTCCAATCTGGCCCTGTTACTCTGATCTGGCCACATTCCAATCAGGCCCCGTCACTCCGATCAGACTTGATTCCAATCTGGCCCCGTAACTTCCATTAGGCCCGATTCCAATGTGGCCCCATCACTTCGATCTAGCCCCATTCCAGTCTGGTCCCGTCACTTCGATCAGGCTCCATTCCAGTCTGGTCCCGTCACTCCGTTCAGGCCCCATTCCAATCTGGAACCGGCACTCCGATCAGGCCCCACTCCAATCTGGAACCGGCACTCCGATCAGGCCCCACTCCAATCTGGCCCCGGCACGTCCATCAGGCGCCATTCCAATCTGGCACCATAACTTCGATCAGGACTAATTCCAATCTGGCCCCGTCACTCCGATCAGGCCCCATTCCAATCTGGAACCGGCACTCCGATCAGTCCCCATTCCAATCTGGAACCGGCTCTCCGATCAGGACCCATTCCAATCTGGCCCCATCACTTCCATTAGGCAAAATTCCAATCTGGCCCCGTCACTTCGATCAGGCCCCATTCCAGTCTGGCCCCGTCACTTCCATCAGGCCCGAATCCAGTCTGGTCCCGTCACTTCCATCAGGCCCGAATCCAATCTGGCCCCGTCACTTCGATCAGGCCCCATTCCAGTCTGGCCCCTTAACTTCCATCAGGCCCCATTCCAATCTGGCACCGGAACTTCCATCACGCACCATTCCAATCTGGACCCGTCACTCCGATCAGGACCCATTCCAATCTGGCCCCGTCCCTTCTATCAGGCTCGATTCCAATCAGGCCCCGTCACTTCGATCACGCCCCATTCCAACCTGGCCCCGTCACTCCGATCAGGACCCATTTCAATCTGGCCCCGTCACGTCGATCAGGCCCCATTCCAATCTGGCCCATGCACTCCAATCAGGCCCCATTCCAATCTGGCACCGTCACTTCCATTAGGCCCCATTCCAATCTGGCCCCATCACTTCGATCAGGTCCCATTCCAGTTTGGCCCCCGCACTTTGATCAGGCCCCATTCTAATCTGGCCCCATCACTTCGATCAGGCCCCATTCCAATCTGGCCCCGTCACTTCGATCAGGCCCCATTCCAATCTGGCCCCGTCACTCCGATCAGGACCCATTCCAATCTGGCCCCTTCACTTCCATTAGGCCCGTTTCCAATCTGGCCCCGTCACTTCGATCAGGCCCCATTCCAGTCTGGCCCCTTCACTTCCATTAGGCCCCATTCCAGTCTGGCCCCGTCACTTCGATCAGGCCCCATTCCAGTCTGGCACCGTCACTTCGATCAGGCCCCATTCCAACCTGGCCCCGTCACTCCGATCAGGACCCATTCCAATCTGGCCCCGTTACTCTGATCTGGCCACATTCCAATCTGGCCCCGTCACTCCGATCAGTCTTGATTCCAATCTGGCCCCGTAACTTCCATTAGGCCCGATTCCAATGTGGCCCCATCACTTCGATCTAGCCCCATTCCAGTCTGGTCCCGTCACTCCGTTCAGGCCCCATTCCAATCTGGCCCCGTCACTCCGATCAGGCCCCATTCCAATCTGGAACCGGCACTCCGATCAGGACCCATTCCAATCTGGCCCCATCACTTCCATCAGGCAAAACTCCAATCTGGCCCCGTCACTTAGATCAGGGCCCATTCCAGTCTGGCCCCGTCACTTCGATCAGGCCCCATTCCAGTCTGGCCCTGTCACTTCCATCAGGCCCGATTCCAATCTGGCCCCGTCACTTCCATTAGGCTAGAATCCAATCTGGACCCGTCACTCCGATCAGGACCCATTCCAATCTGGCCCCGTCACGTCAATCAGGCCCCATTCCAATCTGGCCCAGGCACTCCAATCAGGCCCCATTCCAATCTGGCCCCATCACTTCCATTAGGCCCGATTCCAATCTGGCCCCGTCACTTCGATCAGGTCCCCTTCCTATCTGGCCCCGGCACTCCGATCAGGCCCCATCCCAATCTGGCCCCGTCACTCCGATCAGGCCCCATTCCAATCTGGCCCCGTCACTTCCATTAGGCCCGATTCCAACTGGCCCCGTCACTTCGATCAGGCTCCATTCCAATCTGGCTCCGTCACTCCGATCAGGCCCCATTCCAATCTGGCCCCTTCACTTCCATTAGGCCCGTTTCCAATCTGGCCCCGTCACTTCCATCAGGTCCCCTTCCTATCTGGCCCCGGCACTCCGATCAGGCCCCATCCCAATCTGGCCCCGTCACTCCGATCAGGCCCCATTCCAATCTGGCCCCGTCACTTCCATTAGGCCCGATTCCAACTGGCCCCGTCACTTCGATCAGGCTCCATTCCAATCTGGCTCCGTCACTCCGATCAGGCCCCATTCCAATCTGGCCCCTTCACTTCCATTAGGCCCGTTTCCAATCTGGCCCCGTCACTTCCATCAGGCCCGATTCAAATGTGGCGCCGTCACTTCCATCAGGTCATATTGCAATCTGGCCACGGCACTTCCATCAGGCCCCATTACAATCTGGCCCCGTCTCTTCGATCAGGCCCGATGCCAATCTGACCCCGTCACAACGATCAGGCCCCATTCCAAGCTGGCCCCGTCTCTCCGATCAGGCCCCATTCCAATCTGGCCCCGTTACTCTGATCTGGCCACATTCCAATCAGGCCCCGTCACTCCCATCAGGCCTGATTCCAATCTGGCCCCGTAACTTCCATTAGGCCCGATTCCAATGTGGCCCCGTCACTTCAATCAGGCCCCATTCCAGTCTAGCCCCGTCACTTCCATCAGGCCCCATTCCAATCTGGCCCCGGCACTCCGATCAGGCCCCATTCCAATCTGGCCCCGTCACTTCGATCAGGTCCGATTCCAATCTGGCCCCGTCACTTCGATCAGGCCAAATTCCAATCTGGACCCGTCACTTCCATCAGGCCCGATTCCAATCTGGCCTCTACACTTAGATCAGGCCCTATTCCAATATGGCCCTGTCACTCCCATCAGGCGCCATTACTTCCATTAGGCCCGATTCCAATCTGGCCCCGTCACTTCGATCAGGCCCCATTCCAATCTGGCCCCGTCACTTCGATCAGGCCCATTCCAATCTGGCTCAGGCACTTCCATCAGACCTTATTCCAATCTGGCCCCGGCACTTCGATCAGATCCCATTCCAATCTGGCCCCGTCACTCCGATCAGGCCCCATTCTAATCTGACCCCGTCACTTCGATCAGGCCCCATTCTAGTCTGGTCCCGTCACTTCCATCAGGCCCGAATCCAATCTGGCCCCGTCACTTCGATCAGGCCCCATTCCAATCTGGCCCAGTCACTTCCATCAGGCCCCATTCCAATCCGGCCCCGGCACTTCCATCACGCCCCGTTACAATCTGGCCCCGTCACTCCGATCAGCACCCATTCCAATCTGGCCCAGTTACTCTGATCTGGCCACATTCCAATCTGGAACCGGCTCTCCGATCAGGACCCATTCCAATCTGGCCCCATCACTTCCATTTGGCAAAATTCCAATCTGGCCCCGTCACTTCGATCAGGCCCCATTCCAGTCTGGCCCCTTCACTTCCATCAGGCCCGAATCCAATCTGGTCCCGTCACTTCGATCAGGACCCATTCCAGTCTGGCCCCGTCACGTCGATCAGGCCCCATTCCAATCTGGCCCAGGCACTCCAATCAGGCCCCATTCCAATCTGACCCCATCACTTCCATTAGGCCCGATTCCAATCTGGCCCCGTCACTTCGATCAGGTCCCATTCCAGTTTGGCCCCCGCACTTTGATCAGGCCCCATCACTTCGATCAGGACCCATTCCAATCTGGCCCCGTCACGTCGATCAGGCCCCAGTCCAAACTGGCCCAGGCACTCCAATCAGGCCCCATTCCAATCTGACCCCATCACTTCCATTAGGCCCGATTCCAATCTGGCCCCGTCACTTCGATCAGGTCCCATTCCAATCTAGCCCCGGCACTCCCATCAGGCCCCATCCCAATCTGGCCCCATCACTCCGATCAGGCCCCATTCCAGTTTGGCCACTGCACTTCGATCAGGCCCCATTCCAATCTGGCCCCGTCACTTCGATCAGGCTCCATTCCAATCTGGTTTCGTCACTCCGATCAGGCCCCATTCCAATCTGGCCCCTTCACTTCCATTAGGCCCGTTTCCAATCTGGCCCCGTCACTTCAATCAGATCCCATTCCAATCTGGCCCCGTCACTCGGATCAGGCCCCATTCCAATCTGGCACCGGCACTTCCATCACGCCCATTTCCAGTCTGGTCCCGTCACTCTGATCAGGACCCACTCCAATCTGGCCCCGGCACGTCCATCCGGCACCATTCCAATCTGGCCCCGTCACTCCGATCAGGACCCATTCCAATCTGGCCCCGTCACTCCGATCAGTCCCCATTCCAATCTGGACCCGTCACTCCGATCAGGACCCATTCCAATCTGGCCCCATCACTTCCATCATGCAAAATTCCAATCTGGCCCCGTCACTTCGATCAGGCCCCATACCAGTCTGGCCCCGTCACTTCCATCAGACCAGAATCCAATCTGGCCCCGTCACTTCAATCAGGCCCCATTCCAGTCTGGCCCCGTCACTTCCATCAGGCCCGAATCCAATCTGGTCCCGTCACTTCGATCAGGCCCCATTCCAGTCTTGCCCCGTCACTTCAATCAGGCCCCATTCCAATCTGGCACCGGAACTTCCATCACGCCCCATTCCAATCTGGCCCCGTCACTCCGATCAGGACCCATTCCAATCTGGCCCCGTCACGTCGATCAGGCCCCATTCCAATCTGGCCCAGGCACTCCAATCAGGCGCCATTCCAATCTGGCCCCATCACTTCCATTAGGCCCCATTCCAGTCTGGCACCGTCACTTCGATCAGGCCCCATTCCAACCTGGCCCCGTCACTCCGATCAGGACCCATTCCAATCTGGCCCCGTTACTCTGATCTGGCCACATTCCAATCTGGCCCCGTCACTCCGATCAGGCCTGATTCCAATCTGGCCCCGTAACTTCCATTAGGCCCGATTCCAATGTGGCCCCATCACTTCGATCTAGCCCCATTCCAGTCTGGTCCCGTCACTTCGATCAGGCCCCATTCCAGTCTGGTCCCGTCACTCCGTTCAGGCCCCATTCCAATCTGGAACCGGCACTCCGATCAGGCCCCACTCCAATCTGGAACCGTCACTCCGATCAGGCCCCACTCCAATCTGGCC
Organism: Mobula birostris; assembly: GCF_030028105.1. Taxonomy (NCBI): domain Eukaryota; kingdom Metazoa; phylum Chordata; class Chondrichthyes; order Myliobatiformes; family Myliobatidae; genus Mobula; species Mobula birostris. Next base: position 14,099 of record NW_027275064.1, read on the forward strand.
CCGGCACGTCCATCAGGCGCCATTCCAATCTGGCACCATAACTTCGATCAGGACTAATTCCAATCTGGCCCCGTCACTCCGATCAGGCCCCATTCCAATCTGGAACCGGCACTCCGATCAGGACCCATTCCAATCTGGCCCCATCACTTCCATCAGGCAAAACTCCAATCTGGCCCCGTCACTTCGATCAGGGCCCATTCCAGTCTGGCCCCGTCACTTCGATCAGGCCCCATTCCAGTCTGGCCCTGTCACTTCCATCAGGCCCGATTCCAATCTGGCCCCGTCACTTCCATTAGGCTAGAATCCAATCTGGACCCGTCACTCCGATCAGGACCCATTCCAATCTGGCCCCGTCACGTCAATCAGGCCCCATTCCAATCTGGCCCAGGCACTCCAATCAGGCCCCATTCCAATCTGGCCCCATCACTTCCATTAGGCCCGATTCCAATCTGGCCCCGTCACTTCGATCAGGTCCCCTTCCTATCTGGCCCCGGCACTCCGATCAGGCCCCATCCCAATCTGGCCCCGTCACTCCGATCAGGCTCCATTCCAATCTGGCCCCGTCACTTCCATTAGGCCCGATTCCAACTGGCCCCGTCACTTCGATCAGGCTCCATTCCAATCTGGCTCCGTCACTCCGATCAGGCCCCATTCCAATCTGGCCCCTTCACTTCCATTAGGCCCGTTTCCAATCTGGCCCCGTCACTTCCAGCAGGCCCGATTCAAATGTGGCGCCGTCACTTCCATCAGGTCATATTGCAATCTGGCCACGGCACTTCCATCAGGCCCCATTACAATCTGGCCCCGTCTCTTCGATCAGGCCCGATGCCAATCTGGCCCCGTCACTACGATCAGGCCCCATTCCAAGCTGGCCCCGTCTCTCCGATCAGGCCCCATTCCAATCTGGCCCCGTTACTCTGATCTGGCCACATTCCAATCAGGCCCCGTCACTCCCATCAGGCCTGATTCCAATCTGGCCCCGTAACTTCCATTAGGCCCGATTCCAATGTGGCCCCGTCACTTCAATCAGGCCCCATTCCAGTCTAGCCCCATCACTTCCATCAGGCCCCATTCCAATCTGGCCCCGGCACTCCGATCAGGCCCCATTCCAATCTGGCCCCGTCACTTCGATCAGGTCCGATTCCAATCTGGCCCCGTCACTTCGATCAGGCCAAATTCCAATCTGGACCCGTCACTTCCATCAGGCCCGATTCCAATCTGGCCTCTTCACTTAGATCAGGCCCTATTCCAATATGGCCCTGTCACTCCCATCAGGCGCCATTACTTCCATTAGGCCCGATTCCAATCTGGCCCCGTCACTTCGATCAGGCCCCATTCCAATCTGGCCCCGTCACTTCGATCAGGCCCATTCCAATCTGGCTCAGGCACTTCCATCAGACCTTATTCCAATCTGGCACCGGCACTTCGATCAGGCCCCATTCCAATCTGGCCCCGTCACTCCGATCAGGCCCCATTCTAATCTGACCCCGTCACTTCGATCAGGCCCCATTCCAGTCTGGTCCCGTCACTTCCATCAGGCCCGAATCCAATCTGGCCCCGTCACTTCGATCAGGCCCCATTCCAATCTGGCCCAGTCACTTCCATCAGGCCCCATTCCAATCTGGCCCCGGCACTTCCATCACGCCCCGTTACAATCTGGCCCCGTCACTCCGATCAGCACCCATTCCAATCTGGCCCAGTTACTCTGATCTGGCCACATTCCAATCTGGAACCGGCTCTCCGATCAGGACCCATTCCAATCTGGCCCCATCACTTCCATTTGGCAAAATTCCAATCTGGCCCCGTCACTTCGATCAGGCCCCATTCCAGTCTGGCCCCTTCACTTCCATCAGGCCCGAATCCAATCTGGTCCCGTCACTTCGATCAGGACCAATTCCAGTCTGGCCCCGTCACGTCGATCAGGCCCCATTCCAATCTGGCCCAGGCACTCCAATCAGGCCCCATTCCAATCTGGCCCCGTCACTTCCATTAGGCCCGTTTCCAATCTGGCCCCGTCACTTCGATCAGGTCCCATTCCAGTTTGGACCCCGCACTTTGATCAGGCCCCATTCTAATCTGGCCCCATCACTTCGATCAGGACCCATTCCAATCTGGCCCCGTCACGTCGATCAGGCCCCAGTCCAAACTGGCCCAGGCACTCCAATCAGGCCCCATTCCAATCTGGCCCCATCACTTCCATGAGGCCCGATTCCAATCTGGCCCCGTCACTTCGATCAGGTCCCATTCCAATCTGGCCCCGGCACTCCGATCAGGCCCCATCCCAATCTGGCCCCATCACTCCGATCAGGCCCCATTCCAGTTTGGCCACTGCACTTCGATCAGGCCCCATTCCAATCTGGCCCCGTCACTTCGATCAGGCTCCATTCCAATCTGGTTTCGTCACTCCGATCAGGCCCCATTCCATTCTGGCCCCATCACTTCCATTAGGCCCGTTTCCAATCTGGCCCCGTCACTTCAATCAGATCCCATTCCAATCTGGCCCCGTCACTCGGATCAGGCCCCATTCCAATCTGGCACCGGCACTTCCATCACGCCCATTTCCAGTCTGGTCCCGTCACTCCGATCAGGACCCACTCCAATCTGGCCCCGGCACGTCCATCCGGCACCATTCCAATCTGGCCCCGTCACTCCGATCAGGACCCATTCCAATCTGGCCCCGTCACTCCGATCAGGCCTGATTCCAATCTGGCCCCGTAACTTCCATTAGGCCCGATTCCAATGTGGATCCATCACTTCGATCTAGCCCCATTCCAGTCTGGTCCCGTCACTTCGATCAGGCCCCATTCCAGTCTGGTCCCGTCACTCCGTTCAGGCCCCATTCCAATCTGGAACCGGCACTCCGATCAGGCCCCACTCCAATCTGGAACCGTCACTCCGATCAGGCCCCACTCCAATCTGGCCCCGGCACGTCCATCAGGCGCCATTCCAATCTGGCACCATAACTTCGATCAGGACTAATTCCAATCTGGCCCCGTCACTCCGATCAGGCCCCATTCCAATCTGGAACCGGCACTCCGATCAGGACCCATTCCAATCTGGCCCCATCACTTCCATCAGGCAAAACTCCAATCTGGCCCCGTCACTTCTATCAGGGCCCATTCCAGTCTGGCCCCGTCACTTCGATCAGGCCCCATTCCAGTCTGGCCCTGTCACTTCCATTAGGCTAGAATCCAATCTGGACCCGTCACTCCGATCAGGACCCATTCCAATCTGGCCCCGTCACGTCAATCAGGCCCCATTCCAATCTGGCCCAGGCACTCCAATCAGGCCCCATTCCAATCTGGCCCCATCACTTCCATTAGGCCCGATTCCAATCTGGCCCCGTCACTTCGATCAGGTCCCCTTCCTATCTGGCCCCGGCACTCCGATCAGGCCCCATCCCAATCTGGCCCCGTCACTCCGATCAGGCCCCATTCCAATCTGGCCCCGTCACTTCCATTAGGCCCGATTCCAACTGGCCCCGTCACTTCGATCAGGCTCCATTCCAATCTGGCTCCGTCACTCCGATCAGGCCCCATTCCAATCTGGCCCCTTCACTTCAATCAGGCCCCATTCCAGTCTGGTCCCGTCACTCCGATCAGCACCCATTCCAATCTGGCCCAGTTACTCTGATCTGGCCACATTCCAATCTGGAACCGGCTCTCCGATCAGGACCCATTCCAATCTGGCCCCATCACTTCCATTTGGCAAAATTCCAATCTGGCCCCGTCACTTCGATCAGGCCCCATTCCAGTCTGGCCCCTTCACTTCCATCAGGCCCGAATCCAATCTGGTCCCGTCACTTCGATCAGGACCAATTCCAGTCTGGCCCCGTCACGTCGATCAGGCCCCATTCCAATCTGGCCCAGGCACTCCAATCAGGCCCCATTCCAATCTGGCCCCGTCACTTCCATTAGGCCCGTTTCCAATCTGGCCCCGTCACTTCGATCAGGTCCCATTCCAGTTTGGCCCCCGCACTTTGATCAGGCCCCATTCAAATCTGGCCCCATCACTTCGATCAGGACCCATTCCAATCTGGCCCCGTCACGTCGATCAGGCCCCAGTCCAAACTGGCCCAGGCACTCCAATCAGGCCCCATTCCAATCTGGCCCCATCACTTCCATGAGGCCCGATTCCAATCTGGCCCCGTCACTTCGATCAGGTCCCATTCCAATCTGGCCCCGGCACTCCGATCAGGCCCCATCCCAATCTGGCCCCATCACTCCGATCAGGCCCCATTCCAGTTTGGCCACTGCACTTCGATCAGGCCCCATTCCAATCTGGCCCCGTCACTTCGATCAGGCTCCATTCCAATCTGGTTTCGTCACTCCGATCAGGCCCCATTCCATTCTGGCCCCTTCACTTCCATTAGGCCCGTTTCCAATCTGGCCCCGTCACTTCAATCAGATCCCATTCCAATCTGGCCCCGTCACTCGGATCAGGCCCCATTCCAATCTGGCACCGGCACTTCCATCACGCCCATTTCCAGTCTGGTCCCGTCACTCCGATCAGGACCCACTCCAATCTGGCCCCGGCACGTCCATCCGGCACCATTCCAATCTGGCCCCGTCACTCCGATCAGGACCCATTCCAATCTGGCCCCGTCACTCCGATCAGGCCTGATTCCAATCTGGCCCCGTAACTTCCATTAGGCCCGATTCCAATGTGGATCCATCACTTCGATCTAGCCCCATTCCAGTCTGGTCCCGTCACTTCGATCAGGCCCCATTCCAGTCTGGTCCCGTCACTCCGTTCAGGCCCCATTCCAATCTGGAACCGGCACTCCGATCAGGCCCCACCCCAATCTGGAACCGTCACTCCGATCAGGCCCCACTCCAATCTGGCCCCGGCACGTCCATCAGGCGCCATTCCAATCTGGCACCATAACTTCGATCAGGACTAATTCCAATCTGGCCCCGTCACTCCGATCAGGCCCCATTCCAATCTGGAACCGGAACTCCGATCAGGACCCATTCCAATCTGGCCCCATCACTTCCATCAGGCAAAACTCCAATCTGGCCCCGTCACTTCTATCAGGGCCCATTCCAGTCTGGCCCCGTCACTTCGATCAGGCCCCATTCCAGTCTGGCCCTGTCACTTCCATTAGGCTAGAATCCAATCTGGACCCGTCACTCCGATCAGGACCCATTCCAATCTGGCCCCGTCACGTCAATCAGGCCCCATTCCAATCTGGCCCAGGCACTCCAATCAGGCCCCATTCCAATCTGGCCCCATCACTTCCATTAGGCCCGATTCCAATCTGGCCCCGTCACTTCGATCAGGTCCCCTTCCTATCTGGCCCCGGCACTCCGATCAGGCCCCATCCCAATCTGGCCCCGTCACTCCGATCAGGCCCCATTCCAATCTGGCCCCGTCACTTCCATTAGGCCCGATTCCAACTGGCCCCGTCACTTCGATCAGGCTCCATTCCAATCTGGCTCCGTCACTCCGATCAGGCCCCATTCCAATCTGGCCCCTTCACTTCAATCAGGCCCCATTCCAATCTGGCCCCGTCACTTCGATCAGGCCCATTCCAATCTGGCTCAGGCACTTCCATCAGACCTTATTCCAATCTGGCCCCGGCACTTCGATCAGATCCCATTCCAATCTGGCCCCGTAACTCCGATCAGGCCCCATTCTAATCTGACCCCGTCACTTCGATCAGGACCCACTCCAGTCTGGCCCCGGCACGTCCATCCGGCACCATTCCAATCTGGCCCCGTCACTCCGATCAGGACCCATTCCAATCTGGCCCCGTCACTCCGATCAGTCCCCATTCCAATCGGGACCCGTCACTCCGATCAGGACCCATTCCAATCTGGCCCCATCACTTCCATCATGCAAAATTCCAATCTGGCCCCGTCACTTCGATCAGGCCCCATACCAGTCTGGCCCCGTCACTTCCATCAGACCAGAATCCAATCTGGCCCCGTCACTTCAATCAGGCCCCATTCCAGTCTGGCCCCGTCACTTCCATCAGGCCCGAATCCAATCTGGTCCCGTCACTTCGAGCAGGCCCCATTCCAGTCTGGCCCCGTCACTTCAATCAGGCCCCATTCCAATCTGGCACCGGAACTTCCATCACGCCCCATTCCAATCTGGCCCCGTCACTCCGATCAGGACCCATTCCAATCTGGCCCCGTCACGTCGATCAGGCCCCATTCCAATCTGGCCCAGGCACTCCAATCAGGCCCCATTCCAATCTGGCCCCATCACTTCCATTAGGCCCCATTCCAGTCTGGCACCGTCACTTCGATCAGGCCCCATTCCAACCTGGCCCCGTCACTCCGATCAGGACCCATTCCAATCTGGCCCCGTTACTCTGATCTGGCCACATTCCAATCTGGCCCCGTCACTCCGATCAGGCCTGATTCCAATCTGGCCCCGTAACTTCCATTAGGCCCGATTCCGATGTGGCCCCATCACTTCGATCTAGCCCCACTCCAATCTGGAACCGTCTCTCCGATCAGGCCCCACTCCAATCTGGCCCCGGCACGTCCATCAGGCACCATTCCAATCTGGCACCATAACTTCGATCAGGACTAATTCCAATCTGGCCCCGTCACTCCGATCAGGCCCCATTCCAATCTGGAACCGGCACTCCGATCAGGACCCATTCCAATCTGGCCCCATCACTTCCATCAGGCAAAACTCCAATCTGGCCCCGTCACTTCGATCAGGGCCCATTCCAGTCTGGCCCCGTCACTTTGATCAGGCCCCATTCCAGTCTGGCCCTGTCACTTCCATCAGGCCCGATTCCAATCTGGCCCCGTCACTTCCATTAGGCTAGAATCCAATCTGGACCCGTCACTCCGATCAGGACCCATTCCAATCTGGCCCCGTCACGTCAATCAGGCCCCATTCCAATCTGGCCCAGGCACTCCAATCAGGCCCGATTCCAATCTGGCCCCGTCACTTCCATTAGGCTAGAATCCAATCTGGACCCGTCACTCCGATCAGGACCCATTCCAATCTGGCCCCGTCACGTCAATCAGGCCCCATTCCAATCTGGCCCAGGCACTCCAATCAGGCCCGATTCCAATCTGGCCCCGTCACTTCGATCAGGTCCCCTTCCTATCTGGCCCCGGCACTCCGATCAGGCCCCATCCCAATCTGGCCCCGTCACTCCGATCAGGCCCCATTCCAATCTGGCCCCGTCACTTCCATTAGGCCCGATTCCAACTGGCCCCGTCACTTCGATCAGGCTCCATTCCAATCTGGCTCCGTCACTCCGATCAGGCCCCATTCCAATCTGGCCCCTTCACTTCCATTAGGCCCGTTTTGCAATCTGGCCCCGTCACTTCCATCAGGCCCGATTCAAATGTGGCGCCGTCACTTCCATCAGGTCATATTGCAATCTGGCCACGGCACTTCCATCAGGCCCCATTACAATCTGGCCCCGTCTCTTCGATCAGGCCCGATGCCAATCTGGCCCCGTCACTACGATCAGGCCCCATTCCAAGCTGGCCCCGTCTCTCCGATCAGGCCCCATTCCAATCTGGCCCCGTTACTCTGATCTGGCCACATTCCAATCAGGCACCGTCACTCCCATCAGGCCTGATTCCAATCTGGCCCCGTAACTTCCATTAGGCCCGATTCCAATGTGGCCCCGTCACTTCAATCAGGCCCCATTCCAGTCTAGCCCCGTCACTTCCATCAGGCCCCATTCCAATCTGGCCCCGGCACTCCGATCAGGCCCCATTCCAATCTGGCCCCGTCACTTCGATCAGGTCCGATTCCAATCTGGCCCCGTCACTTCGATCAGGCCAAATTCCAGTCTGGACCCGTCACTTCCATCAGGCCCGATTCCAATCTGGCCTCTTCACTTAGATCAGGCCCTATTCCAATATGGCCCTGTCACTCCCATCAGGCGCCATTACTTCCATTAGGCCCGATTCCAATCTGGCCCCGTCACTTCGATCAGGCCCCATTCCAATCTGGCCCCGTCACTTCGATCAGGCCCATTCCAATCTGGCTCAGGCACTTCCATCAGACCTTATTCCAATCTGGCCCCGGCACTTCGATCAGATCCCATTCCAATCTGGCCCCGTCACTCCGATCAGGCCCCATTCTAATCTGACCCCGTCACTTCGATCAGGCCCCATTCCAGACTGGTCCCGTCACTTCCATCAGGCCCGAATCCAATCTGGCCCCGTCACTTCGATCAGGCCCCATTCCAATCTGGCCCAGTCACTTCCATCAGGCCCCATTCCAATCCGGCCCCCGCACTTCCATCACGCCCCGTTACAATCTGGCCCCGTCACTCCGATCAGCACCCATTCCAATCTGGCCCAGTTACTCTGATCTGGCCACATTCCAATCTGGAACCGGCTCTCCGATCAGGACCCATTCCAATCTGGCCCCATCACTTCCATTTGGCAAAATTCCAATCTGGCCCCGTCACTTCGATCAGGCCCCATTCCAGTCTGGCCCCGTCACGTCGATCAGGCCCCATTCCAATCTGGCCCAGGCACTCCAATGAGGCCCCATTCCAATCTGGCCCCGTCACTTCCATTAGGCCCGTTTCCAATCTGGCCCCGTCACTTCGATCAGGTCCCATTCCAGTTTGGACCCCGCACTTTGATCAGGCCCCATTCTAATCTGGCCCCATCACTTCGATCAGGACCCATTCCAATCTGGCCCCGTCACGTCGATCAGGTCCCATTCCAATCTGGCCCCGGCACTCCGATCAGGCCCCATCCCAATCTGGCCCCATCACTCCGATCAGGCCCCATTCCAGTTTGGCCACTGCACTTCGATCAGGCCCCATTCCAATCTGGCCCCGTCACTTCGATCAGGCTCCATTCCAATCTGGCTCCGTCACTCCGATCAGGCCCCATTCCAATCTGGCCCCTTCACTTCCATTAGGCCCGTTTCCAATCTGGCCCCGTCACTTCAATCAGATCCCATTCCAATCTGGCCCCGTCACTCGGATCAGGCCCCATTCCAATCTGGCACCGGCACTTCCATCACGCCCATTTCCAGTCTGGTCCCGTCACTCCGATCAGGACCCACTCCAATCTGGCCCCGGCACGTCCATCCGGCACCATTCCAATCTGGCCCCGTCACTCCGATCAGGACCCATTCCAATCTGGCCCCGTCACTCCGATCAGTCCCCATTCCAATCTGGACCCGTCACTCCGATCAGGACTCATTCCAATCTGGCCCCATCACTTCCATCATGCAAAATTCCAATCTGGCCCCGTCGCTTCGATCAGGCCCCATACCGGTCTGGCCCCGTCACTTCCATCAGACCAGAATCCAATCTGGCCCCGTCACTTCAATCAGGCCCCATTCCAGTCTGGCCCCGTCACTTCCATCAGGCCCGAATCCAATCTGGTCCCGTCACTTCGATCAGGCCCCATTCCAGTCTGGCCCCGTCACTTCAATCAGGCCCCATTCCAATCTGGCACCGGAACTTCCATCACGCCCCATTCCAATCTGGCCCCGTCACTCCGATCAGGACCCATTCCAATCTGGCCCCGTCACGTCGATCAGGCCCCATTCCAATCTGGCCCAGGCACTCCAATCAGGCCCCATTCCAATCTGGCCCCATCACTTCCATTAGGCCCGATTCCAATCTGGCCCCGTCACTTCGATCAGGTCCCCTTCCTATCTGGCCCCGGCACTCCGATCAGGTCCCATCCCAATCTGGCCCCTTCACTCCGATCAGGCCCCATTCCAATCTGGCCCCGTCACTTCCATTAGGCCCGATTCCAACTGGCCCCGTCACTTCGATCAGGCTCCATTCCAATCTGGCCCCGTCACTTCCATTAGGCCCGTTTCCAATCTGGCCCCGTCACTTCCATCAGGCCCGATTCAAATGTGGCGCCGTCACTTCCATCAGGCCATATTGCAATCTGGCCACGGCACTTCCATCAGGCCCCATTACAATCTGGCCCCGTCTCTTCGATCAGGCCCGATGCCAATCTGGCCCCGTCACTACGATCAGGCCCCATTCCAAGCTGGCCCCGTCTCTCCGATCAGGCCCCATTCCAATCTGGCCCCGTTACTCTGATCTGGCCACATTCCAATCAGGCCCCGTCACTCCCATCAGGCCTGATTCCAATCTGGCCCCGTAACTTCCATTAGGCCCGATTCCAATGTGGCCCCGTCACTTCAATCAGGCCCCATTCCAGTCTAGCCCCGTCACTTCCATCAGGCCCCATTCCAATCTGGCCCCGGCACTCCGATCAGGCCCCATTCCAATCTGGCCCCGTCACTTCGATCAGGTCCGATTCCAATCTGGCCCCGTCACTTCGATCAGGCCAAATTCCAATCTGGACCCGTCACTTCCATCAGGCCCGATTCCAATCTGGCCTCTTCACTTAGATCAGGCCCTATTCCAATATGGCCCTGTCACTCCCATCAGGCGCCATTACTTCCATTAGGCCCGATTCCAATCTGGCCCCGTCACTTCGATCAGGCCCCATTCCAATCTGGCCCCGTCACTTCGATCAGGCCCATTCCAATCTGGCTCAGGCACTTCCATCAGACCTTATTCCAATCTGGCCCCGGCACTTCGATCAGATCCCATTCCAATCCGGCCCCGTCACTCCGATCAGGCCCCATTCTAATCTGACCCCATCACTTCGATCAGGCCCCATTCCAGTCTGGTCCCGTCACTTCCATCAGGCCCGAATCCAATCTGGCCCCGTCACTTCGATCAGGCCCCATTCCAATCTGGCCCAGTCACTTCCATCAGGCCCCATTCCAATCCGGCCCCGGCACTTCCATCACGCCCCGTTACAATCTGGCCCCGTCACTCCGATCAGCACCCATTCCAATCTGGCCCAGTTACTCTGATCTGGCCACATTCCAATCTGGAACCGGCTCTCCGATCAGGACCCATTCCAATCTGGCCCCATCACTTCCATTTGGCAAAATTCCAATCTGGCCTCGTCACTTCGATCAGGCCCCATTCCAATCTGGCCCCGTCACGTCAATCAGGCCCCATTCCAATCTGGCCCAGGCACTCCAATCAGGCCCCATTCCAATCTGGCCCCATCACTTCCATTAGGCCCGATTCCAATCTGGCCCCGTCACTTCGATCAGGTCCCCTTCCTATCTGGCCCCGGCACTCCGATCAGGCCCCATCCCAATCTGGCCCCGTCACTCCGATCAGGCCCCATTCCAATCTGGCCCCGTCACTTCCATTAGGCCCGATTCCAACTGGCCCCGTCACTTCGATCAGGCTCCATTCCAATCTGGCTCCGTCACTCCGATCAGGCCCCATTCCAATCTGGCCCCTTCACTTCCATTAGGCCCGTTTCCAATCTGGCCCCGTCACTTCCATCAGGCCCGATTCAAATGTGGCGCCGTCACTTCCATCAGGTCATATTGCAATCTGGCCACGGCACTTCCATCAGGCCCCATTACAATCTGGCCCCGTCTCTTCGATAAGGCCCGATGCCAATCTCGCCCCGTCACTACGATCAGGCCCCATTCCAAGCTGGCCCCGTCTCTCCGATCAGGCCCCATTCCAATCTGGCCCCGTTACTCTGATCTGGCCACATTCCAATCAGGCCCCGTCACTCCCATCAGGCCTGATTCCAATCTGGCCCCGTAACTTCCATTAGGCCCGATTCCAATGTGGCCCCGTCACTTCAATCAGGCCCCATTCCAGTCTAGCCCCGTCACTTCCATCAGGCCCCATTCCAATCTGGCCCCGGCACTCCGATCAGGCCCCATTCCAATCTGGCCCCGTCACTTCGATCAGGTCCGATTCCAATCTGGCCCCGTCACTTCGATCAGGCCAAATTCCAATCTGGACCCGTCACTTCCATCAGGCCCGATTCCAATCTGGCCTCTTCACTTAGATCAGGCCCTATTCCAATATGGCCCTGTCACTCCCATCAGGCGCCATTACTTCCATTAGGCCCGATTCCAATCTGGCCCCGACACTTCAATCAGGCCCCATTCCAATCTGGCCCCGTCACTTCGATCAGGCCCATTCCAATCTGGCTCAGGCACTTCCATCAGACCTTATTCCAATCTGGCCCCGGCACTTCGATCAGATCCCATTCCAATCTGGCCCCGTCACTCCGATCAGGCCCCATTCTAATCTGACCACGTCACTCCGATCAGGACCCACTCCAATCTGGCCCCGGCACGTCCATCCGGCACCATTCCAATCTGGCCCCGTCACTCCGATCAGGACCCATTCCAATCTGGCCCCGTCACTCCGATCAGTCCCCATTCCAATCTGGACCCGTCACTCCGATCAGGACCCATTCCAATCTGGCCCCATCACTTCCATCATGCAAAATTCCAATCTGGCCCCGTCACTTCGATCAGGCCCCATACCAGTCTGGCCCCGTCACTTCCATCAGACCAGAATCCAATCTGGCCCCGTCACTTCAATCAGGCCCCATTCCAGTCTGGCCCCGTCACTTCCATCAGGCCCGAATCCAATCTGGTCCCGTCACTTCGATCAGGCCCCATTCCAGTCTGGCCCCGTCACTTCAATCAGGCCCCATTCCAATCTGGCACCGGAACTTCCATCACGCCCCATTCCAATCTGGCCCCGTCACTCCGATCAGGACCCATTCCAATCTGGCCCCGTCACGTCGATCAGGCCCCATTCCAATCTGGCCCAGGCACTCCAATCAGGCCCCATTCCAATCTGGCCCCATCACTTCCATTAGGCCCCATTCCAGTCTGGCACCGTCACTTCGATCAGGCCCCATTCCAACCTGGCCCCGTCACTCCGATCAGGACCCATTCCAATCTGGCCCCGTTACTCTGATCTGGCCACATTCCAATCTGGCCCCGTCACTCCGATCAGGCCTGATTCCAATCTGGCCCCGTAACTTCCATTAGGCCCGATTCCGATGTGGCCCCATCACTTCGATCTAGCCCCATTCCAGTCTGGTCCCGTCACTTCGATCAGGCCCCATTCCAGTCTGGTCCCGTCACTCCGTTCAGGCCCCATTCCAATCTGGAACCGGCACTCCGATCAGGCCCCACTCCAATCTGGAACCGTCACTCCGATCAGGCCCCACTCCAATCTGGCCCCGGCACGTCCATCAGGCGCCATTCCAATCTGGCACCATAACTTCGATCAGGACTAATTCCAATCTGGCCCCGTCACTCCGATCAGGCCCCATTCCAATCTGGAACCGGCACTCCGATCAGGACCCATTCCAATCTGGACCCATCACTTCCATCAGGCAAAACTCCAATCTGGCCCCGTCACTTCGATCAGGGCCCATTTCAGTCTGGCCCCGTCACTTCGATAAGGCCCCATTCCAGTCTGGCCCTGTCACTTCCATCAGGCCCGATTCCAATCTGGCCCCGTCACTTCCATTAGGCTAGAATCCAATCTGGACCCGTCACTCCGATCAGGACCCATTCCAATCTGGCCCCGTCACGTCAATCAGGCCCCATTCCAATCTGGCCCAGGCACTCCAATCAGGCCCCATTCCAATCTGGCCCCATCACTTCCATTAGGCCCGATTCCAATCTGGCCCCGTCACTTCGATCAGGTCCCCTTCCTATCTGGCCCCGGCACTCCGATTAGGCCCCATCCCAATCTGGCCCCGTCACTCCGATCAGGCCCCATTCCAATCTGGCCCCGTCACTTCCATTAGGCCCGATTCCAACTGGCCCCGTCACTTCGATCAGGCTCCATTCCAATCTGGCTCCGTCACTCCGATCAGGCCCCATTCCAATCTGGCCCCTTCACTTCCATTAGGCCCGTTTCCAATCTGGCCCCGTCACTTCCATCAGGCCCGATTCAAATGTGGCGCCATCACTTCCATCAGGTCATATTGCAATCTGGCCACGGCACTTCCATCAGGCCCCATCACAATCTGGCCCCGTCTCTTCGATCAGGCCCGATGCCAATCTGGCCCCGTCACTACGATCAGGCCCCATTCCAAGCTGGCCCCGTCTCTCCGATCAGGCCCCATTCCAATCTGGCCCCGTTACTCTGATCTGGCCACATTCCAATCAGGCACCGTCACTCCCATCAGGCCTGATTCCAATCTGGCCCCGTAACTTCCATTAGGCCCGATTCCAATGTGGCCCCGTCACTTCAATGAGGCCCCATTCCAGTCTAGCCCCGTCACTTCCATCAGGCCCCATTCCAATCTGGCCCCGGCACTCCGATCAGGCCCCATTCCAATCTGGCCCCGTCACTTCGATCAGGTCCGATTCCAATCTGGCCCCGTCACTTCGATCAGGCCAAATTCCAATCTGGACCCGTCAGTTCCATCAGGCCCGATTCCAATCTGGCCTCTTCACTTAGATCAGGCCCTATTCCAATATGGCCCTGTCACTCCCATCAGGCGCCATTACTTCCATTAGGCCCGATTCCAATCTGGCCCCGTCACTTCGATCAGGCCCCATTCCAATCTGGCCCCGTCACTTCGATCAGGCCCATTCCAATCTGGCTCAGGCACTTCCATCAGACCTTATTCCAATCTGGCCCCGGCACTTCGATCAGATCCCATTCCAATCTGGCCCCGTCACTCCGATCAGGCCCCATTCTAATCTGACCCCGTCACTTCGATCAGGCCCCATTCCAGTCTGGTCCCGTCACTTCCATCAGGCCCGAATCCAATCTGGCCCCGTCACTTCGATCAGGCCCCATTCCAATCTGGCCCAGTCACTTCCATCAGGCCCCATTCCAATCCGGCCCCGGCACTTCCATCACGCCCCGTTACAATCTGGCCCCGTCACTCCGATCAGCACCCATTCCAATCTGGCCCAGTTACTCTGATCTGGCCACATTCCAATGTGGAACCGGCTCTCCGATCAGGACCCATTCCAATCTGGCCCCATCACTTCCATTTGGCAAAATTCCAATCTGGCCCCGTCACTTCGATCAGGCCCGATTCAAATGTGGCGCCGTCACTTCCATCAGGTCATATTGCAATCTGGCCACGGCACTTCCATCAGGCCCCATTACAATCTGGCCCCGTCTCTTCGATAAGGCCCGATGCCAATCTGGCCCCGTCACTACGATCAGGCCCCATTCCAAGCTGGCCCCGTCTCTCCGATCAGGCCCCATTCCAATCTGGCCCCGTTACTCTGATCTGGCCACATTCCAATCAGGCCCCGTCACTCCCATCAGGCCTGATTCCAATCTGGCCCCGTTACTTCCATTAGGCCCGATTCCAATGTGGCCCCGTCACTTCAATCAGGCCCCATTCCAGTCTAGCCCCGTCACTTCCATCAGGCCCCATTCCAATCTGGCCCCGGCACTCCGATCAGGCCCCATTCCAATCTGGCCCCGTCACTTCGATCAGGTCCGATTCCAATCTGGCCCCGTCACTTCGATCAGGCCAAATTCCAATCTGGACCCGTCACTTCCATCAGGCCCGATTCCAATCTGGCCTCTTCACTTAGATCAGGCCCTATTCCAATATGGCCCTGTCACTCCCATCAGGCGCCATTACTTCCATTAGGCCCGATTCCAATCTGGCCCCGTCACTTCAATCAGGCCCCATTCCAATCTGGCCCCGTCACTTCGATCAGGCCCATTCCAATCTGGCTCAGGCACTTCCATCAGACCTTATTCCAATCTGGCCCCGGCACTTCGATCAGATCCCATTCCAATCTGGCCCCGTCACTCCGATCAGGCCCCATTCTAATCTGACCCCGTCACTCCGATCAGGACCCACTCCAATCTGGCCCCGGCACGTCCATCCGGCACCATTCCAATCTGGCCCCGTCACTCCGATCAGGACCCATTCCAATCTGGCCCCGTCACTCCGATCAGTCCCCATTCCAATCTGGACCCGTCACTCCGATCAGGACTCATTCCAATCTGGCCCCATCACTTCCATCATGCAAAATTCCAATCTGGCCCCGTCACTTCGATCAGGCCCCATACCAGTCTGGCCCCGTCACTTCCATCAGACCAGAATCCAATCTGGCCCCGTCACTTCAATCAGGCCCCATTCCAGTCTGGCCCCGTCACTTCCATCAGGCCCGAATCCAATCTGGTCCCGTCACTTCGATCAGGCCCCATTCCAGTCTGGCCCCGTCACTTCAATCAGGCCCCATTCCAATCTGGCACCGGAACTTCCATCACGCCCCATTCCAATCTGGCCCCGTCACTCCGATCAGGACCCATTCCAATCTGGCCCCGTCACGTCGATCAGGCCCCATTCCAATCTGGCCCAGGCACTCCAATCAGGCCCCATTCCAATCTGGCCCCATCACTTCCATTAGGCCCGATTCCAATCTGGCCCCGTCACTTCGATCAGGTCCCCTTCCTATCTGGCCCCGGCACTCCGATCAGGTCCCATCCCAATCTGGCCCCTTCACTCCGATCAGGCCCCATTCCAATCTGGCCCCGTCACTTCCATTAGGCCCGATTCCAACTGGCCCCGTCACTTCGATCAGGCTCCATTCCAATCTGGCTCCGTCACTCCGATCAGGCCCCATCCCAATCTGGCCCCTTCACTTCCATTAGGCCCGTTTCCAATCTGGCCCCGTCACTTCCATCAGGCCCGATTCAAATGTGGCGCCGTCACTTCCATCAGGCCATATTGCAATCTGGCCACGGCACTTCCATCAGGCCCCATTACAATCTGGCCCCGTCTCTTCGATCAGGCCCGATGCCAATCTGGCCCCGTCACTACGATCAGGCCCCATTCCAAGCTGGCCCCGTCTCTCCGATCAGGCCCCATTCCAATCTGGCCCCGTTACTCTGATCTGGCCACATTCCAATCAGGCCCCGTCACTCCCATCAGGCC
Source organism: Mobula birostris (assembly GCF_030028105.1). NCBI lineage: Eukaryota > Metazoa > Chordata > Chondrichthyes > Myliobatiformes > Myliobatidae > Mobula > Mobula birostris. Next base: position 30,808 of record NW_027275064.1, read on the forward strand.
TGATTCCAATCTGGCCCCGTAACTTCCATTAGGCCCGATTCCAATGCGGCCCCGTCACTTCAATCAGGCCCCATTCCAGTCTAGCCCCGTCACTTCCATCAGGCCCCATTCCAATCTGGCCCCGGCACTCCGATCAGGCCCCATTCCAATCTGGCCCCGTCACTTCGATCAGGTCCGATTCCAATCTGGCCCCGTCACTTCGATCAGGCCAAATTCCAATCTGGACCCGTCACTTCCATCAGGCCCGATTCCAATCTGGCCTCTTCACTTAGATCAGGCCCTATTCCAATATGGCCCTGTCACTCCCATCAGGCGCCATTACTTCCATTAGGCCCGATTCCAATCTGGCCCCGTCACTTCGATCAGGCCCCATTCCAATCTGGCCCCGTCACTTCGATCAGGCCCATTCCAATCTGGCTCAGGCACTTCCATCAGACCTTATTCCAATCTGGCCCCGGCACTTCGATCAGATCCCATTCCAATCTGGCCCCGTCACTCCGATCAGGCCCCATTCTAATCTGACCCCGTCACTTCGATCAGGCCCCATTCCAGTCTGGTCCCGTCACTTCCATCAGGCCCGAATCCAATCTGGCCCCGTCACTTCGATCAGGCCCCATTCCAATCTGGCCCAGTCACTTCCATCAGGCCCCATTCCAATCCGGCCCCGGCACTTCCATCACGCCCCGTTACAATCTGGCCCCGTCACTCCGATCAGCACCCATTCCAATCTGGCCCAGTTACTCTGATCTGGCCACATTCCAATCTGGAACCGGCTCTCCGATCAGGACCCATTCCAATCTGGCCCCATCACTTCCATTTGGCAAAATTCCAATCTGGCCCCGTCACTTCGATCAGGCCCCATTCCAGTCTGGCCCCTTCACTTCCATCAGGCCCGAATCCAATCTGGTCCCGTCACTTCGATCAGGACCCATTCCAGTCTGGCCCCGTCACGTCGATCAGGCCCCATTCCAATCTGGCCCAGGCACTCCAATCAGGCCCCATTCCAATCTGGCCCCGTCACTTCCATTAGGCCCGTTTCCAATCTGGCCCCGTCACTTCGATCAGGTCCCATTCCAGTTTGGACCCCGCACTTTGATCAGGCCCCATTCTAATCTGGCCCCATCACTTCGATCAGGACCCATTCCAATCTGGCCCCGTCACGTCGATCAGGCCCCAGTCCAAACTGGCCCAGGCACTCCAATCAGGCCCCATTCCAATCTGGCCCCATCACTTCCATTAGGCCCGATTCCAATCTGGCCCCGTCACTTCGATCAGGTCCCATTCCAATCTGGCCCCGGCACTCCGATCAGGCCCCATCCCAATCTGGCCCCATCACTCCGATCAGGCCCCATTCCAGTTTGGCCACTGCACTTCGATCAGGCCCCATTCCAATCTGGCCCCGTCACTTCGATCAGGCTCCATTCCAATCTGGCTCCGTCACTCCGATCAGGCCCCATTCCAATCTGGCCCCTTCACTTCCATTAGGCCCGTTTCCAATCTGGCCCCGTCACTTCAATCAGATCCCATTCCAATCTGGCCCCGTCACTCAGATCAGGCCCCATTCCAATCTGGCACCGGCACTTCCATCACGCCCATTTCCAGTCTGGTCCCGTCACTCCGATCAGGACCCACTCCAATCTGGCCCCGGCACGTCCATCCGGCACCATTCCAATCTGGCCCCGTCACTCCGATCAGGACCCATTCCAATCTGGCCCCGTCACTCCGATCAGTCCCCATTCCAATCTGGACCCGTCACTCCGATCAGGACCCATTCCAATCGGGCCCCATCACTTCCATCATGCAAAATTCCAATCTGGCCCCGTCACTTCGATCAGGCCCCATACCAGTCTGGCCCCGTCACTTCCATCAGACCAGAATCCAATCTGGCCCCGTCACTTCAATCAGGCCCCATTCCAGTCTGGCCCCGTCACTTCCATCAGGCCCGAATCCAATCTGGTCCCGTCACTTCGATCAGGCCCCATTCCAGTCTGGCCCCGTCACTTCAATCAGGCCCCATTCCAATCTGGCACCGGAACTTCCATCACGCCCCATTCCAATCTGGCCCCGTCACTCCGATCAGGACCCATTCCAATCTGGCCCCGTCACGTCGATCAGGCCCCATTCCAATCTGGCCCAGGCACTCCAATCAGGCCCCATTCCAATCTGGCCCCATCACTTCCATTAGGCCCGATTCCAATCTGGCCCCGTCACTTCGATCAGGTCCCCTTCCTATCTGGCCCCGGCACTCCGATCAGTCCCCATTCCAATCTGGACCCGTCACTCCGATCAGGACCCATTCCAATCTGGCCCCATCACTTCCATCATGCAAAATTCCAATCTGGCCCCGTCACTTCGATCAGGCCCCATACCAGTCTGGCCCCGTCACTTCCATCAGACCAGAATCCAATCTGGCCCCGTCACTTCAATCAGGCCCCATTCCAGTCTGGCCCCGTCACTTCCATCAGGCCCGAATCCAATCTGGTCCCGTCACTTCGATCAGGCCCCATTCCAGTCTGGCCCCGTCACTTCAATCAGGCCCCATTCCAATCTGGCACCGGAACTTCCATCACGCCCCATTCCAATCTGGCCCCGTCACTCCGATCAGGACCCATTCCAATCTGGCCCCGTCACGTCGATCAGGCCCCATTCCAATCTGGCCCAGGCACTCCAATCAGGCCCCATTCCAATCTGGCCCCATCACTTCCATTAGGCCCCATTCCAGTCTGGCACCGTCACTTCGATCAGGCCCCATTCCAACCTGGCCCCGTCACTCCGATCAGGACCCATTCCAATCTGGCCCCGTTACTCTGATCTGGCCACATTCCAATCTGGCCCCGTCACTCCGATCAGGCCTGATTCCAATCTGGCCCCGTAACTTTCATTAGGCCCGATTCCGATGTGGCCCCATCACTTCGATCTAGCCCCATTCCAGTCTGGTCCCGTCACTTCGATCAGGCCCCATTCCAGTCTGGTCCCGTCACTCCGTTCAGGCCCCATTCCAATCTGGAACCGGCACTCCGATCAGGCCCCACTCCAATCTGGAACCGTCACTCCGATCAGGCCCCACTCCAATCTGGCCCCGGCACGTCCATCAGGCGCCATTCCAATCTGGCACCATAACTTCGATCAGGACTAATTCCAATCTGGCCCCGTCACTCCGATCAGGCCCCATTCCAATCTGGAACCGGCACTCCGATCAGGACCCATTCCAATCTGGACCCATCACTTCCATCAGGCAAAACTCCAATCTGGCCCCGTCACTTCGATCAGGGCCCATTTCAGTCTGGCCCCGTCACTTCGATAAGGCCCCATTCCAGTCTGGCCCTGTCACTTCCATCAGGCCCGATTCCAATCTGGCCCCGTCACTTCCATTAGGCTAGAATCCAATCTGGACCCGTCACTCCGATCAGGACCCATTCCAATCTGGCCCCGTCACGTCAATCAGGCCCCATTCCAATCTGGCCCAGGCACTCCAATCAGGCCCCATTCCAATCTGGCCCCATCACTTCCATTAGGCCCGATTCCAATCTGGCCCCGTCACTTCGATCAGGTCCCCTTCCTATCTGGCCCCGGCACTCCGATTAGGCCCCATCCCAATCTGGCCCCGTCACTCCGATCAGGCCCCATTCCAATCTGGCCCCGTCACTTCCATTAGGCCCGATTCCAACTGGCCCCGTCACTTCGATCAGGCTCCATTCCAATCTGGCTCCGTCACTCCGATCAGGCCCCATTCCAATCTGGCCCCTTCACTTCCATTAGGCCCGTTTCCAATCTGGCCCCGTCACTTCCATCAGGCCCGATTCAAATGTGGCGCCATCACTTCCATCAGGTCATATTGCAATCTGGCCACGGCACTTCCATCAGGCCCCATCACAATCTGGCCCCGTCTCTTCGATCAGGCCCGATGCCAATCTGGCCCCGTCACTACGATCAGGCCCCATTCCAAGCTGGCCCCGTCTCTCCGATCAGGCCCCATTCCAATCTGGCCCCGTTACTCTGATCTGGCCACATTCCAATCAGGCACCGTCACTCCCATCAGGCCTGATTCCAATCTGGCCCCGTAACTTCCATTAGGCCCGATTCCAATGTGGCCCCGTCACTTCAATGAGGCCCCATTCCAGTCTAGCCCCGTCACTTCCATCAGGCCCCATTCCAATCTGGCCCCGGCACTCCGATCAGGCCCCATTCCAATCTGGCCCCGTCACTTCGATCAGGTCCGATTCCAATCTGGCCCCGTCACTTCGATCAGGCCAAATTCCAATCTGGACCCGTCACTTCCATCAGGCCCGATTCCAATCTGGCCTCTTCACTTAGATCAGGCCCTATTCCAATATGGCCCTGTCACTCCCATCAGGCGCCATTACTTCCATTAGGCCCGATTCCAATCTGGCCCCGTCACTTCGATCAGGCCCCATTCCAATCTGGCCCCGTCACTTCGATCAGGCCCATTCCAATCTGGCTCAGGCACTTCCATCAGACCTTATTCCAATCTGGCCCCGGCACTTCGATCAGATCCCATTCCAATCTGGCCCCGTCACTCCGATCAGGCCCCATTCTAATCTGACCCCGTCACTTCGATCAGGCCCCATTCCAGTCTGGTCCCGTCACTTCCATCAGGCCCGAATCCAATCTGGCCCCGTCACTTCGATCAGGCCCCATTCCAATCTGGCCCAGTCACTTCCATCAGGCCCCATTCCAATCCGGCCCCGGCACTTCCATCACGCCCCGTTACAATCTGGCCCCGTCACTCCGATCAGCACCCATTCCAATCTGGCCCAGTTACTCTGATCTGGCCACATTCCAATGTGGAACCGGCTCTCCGATCAGGACCCATTCCAATCTGGCCCCATCACTTCCATTTGGCAAAATTCCAATCTGGCCCCGTCACTTCGATCAGGCCCGATTCAAATGTGGCGCCGTCACTTCCATCAGGTCATATTGCAATCTGGCCACGGCACTTCCATCAGGCCCCATTACAATCTGGCCCCGTCTCTTCGATCAGGCCCGATGCCAATCTGGCCCCGTCACTACGATCAGGCCCCATTCCAAGCTGGCCCCGTCTCTCCGATCAGGCCCCATTCCAATCTGGCCCCGTTACTCTGATCTGGCCACATTCCAATCAGGCACCGTCACTCCCATCAGGCCTGATTCCAATCTGGCCCCGTAACTTCCATTAGGCCCGATTCCAATGTGGCCCCGTCACTTCAATGAGGCCCCATTCCAGTCTAGCCCCGTCACTTCCATCAGGCCCCATTCCAATCTGGCCCCGGCACTCCGATCAGGCCCCATTCCAATCTGGCCCCGTCACTTCGATCAGGTCCGATTCCAATCTGGCCCCGTCACTTCGATCAGGCCAAATTCCAATCTGGACCCGTCAGTTCCATCAGGCCCGATTCCAATCTGGCCTCTTCACTTAGATCAGGCCCTATTCCAATATGGCCCTGTCACTCCCATCAGGCGCCATTACTTCCATTAGGCCCGATTCCAATCTGGCCCCGTCACTTCGATCAGGCCCCATTCCAATCTGGCCCCGTCACTTCGATCAGGCCCATTCCAATCTGGCTCAGGCACTTCCATCAGACCTTATTCCAATCTGGCCCCGGCACTTCGATCAGATCCCATTCCAATCTGGCCCCGTCACTCCGATCAGGCCCCATTCTAATCTGACCCCGTCACTTCGATCAGGCCCCATTCCAGTCTGGTCCCGTCACTTCCATCAGGCCCGAATCCAATCTGGCCCCGTCACTTCGATCAGGCCCCATTCCAATCTGGCCCAGTCACTTCCATCAGGCCCCATTCCAATCCGGCCCCGGCACTTCCATCACGCCCCGTTACAATCTGGCCCCGTCACTCCGATCAGCACCCATTCCAATCTGGCCCAGTTACTCTGATCTGGCCACATTCCAATCTGGAACCGGCTCTCCGATCAGGACCCATTCCAATCTGGCCCCATCACTTCCATTTGGCAAAATTCCAATCTGGCCCCGTCACTTCGATCAGGCCCGATTCAAATGTGGCGCCGTCACTTCCATCAGGTCATATTGCAATCTGGCCACGGCACTTCCATCAGGCCCCATTACAATCTGGCCCCGTCTCTTCGATAAGGCCCGATGCCAATCTGGCCCCGTCACTACGATCAGGCCCCATTCCAAGCTGGCCCCGTCTCTCCGATCAGGCCCCATTCCAATCTGGCCCCGTTACTCTGATCTGGCCACATTCCAATCAGGCCCCGTCACTCCCATCAGGCCTGATTCCAATCTGGCCCCGTTACTTCCATTAGGCCCGATTCCAATGTGGCCCCGTCACTTCAATCAGGCCCCATTCCAGTCTAGCCCCGTCACTTCCATCAGGCCCCATTCCAATCTGGCCCCGGCACTCCGATCAGGCCCCATTCCAATCTGGCCCCGTCACTTCGATCAGGTCCGATTCCAATCTGGCCCCGTCACTTCGATCAGGCCAAATTCCAATCTGGACCCGTCACTTCCATCAGGCCCGATTCCAATCTGGCCTCTTCACTTAGATCAGGCCCTATTCCAATATGGCCCTGTCACTCCCATCAGGCGCCATTACTTCCATTAGGCCCGATTTCAATCTGGCCCCGTCACTTCAATCAGGCCCCATTCCAATCTGGCCCCGTCACTTCGATCAGGCCCATTCCAATCTGGCTCAGGCACTTCCATCAGACCTTATTCCAATCTGGCCCCGGCACTTCGATCAGATCCCATTCCAATCTGGCCCCGTCACTCCGATCAGGCCCCATTCTAATCTGACCCCGTCACTCCGATCAGGACCCACTCCAATCTGGCCCCGGCACGTCCATCCGGCACCATTCCAATCTGGCCCCGTCACTCCGATCAGGACCCATTCCAATCTGGCCCCGTCACTCCGATCAGTCCCCATTCCAATCTTGACCCGTCACTCCGATCAGGACCCATTCCAATCTGGCCCCATCACTTCCATCATGCAAAATTCCAATCTGGCCCCGTCACTTCGATCAGGCCCCATACCAGTCTGGCCCCGTCACTTCCATCAGACCAGAATCCAATCTGGCCCCGTCACTTCAATCAGGCCCCATTCCAGTCTGGCCCCGTCACTTCCATCAGGCCCGAATCCAATCTGGTCCCGTCACTTCGATCAGGCCCCATTCCAATCTGGCACCGGAACTTCCATCACGCCCCATTCCAATCTGGCCCCGTCACTCCGATCAGGACCCATTCCAATCTGGCCCCGTCACGTCGATCAGGCCCCATTCCAATCTGGCCCAGGCACTCCAATCAGGCCCCATTCCAATCTGGCCCCATCACTTCCAATAGGCCCCATTCCAGTCTGGCACCGTCACTTCGATCATGCCCCATTCCAACCTGGCCCCGTCACTCCGATCAGGACCCATTCCAATCTGGCCCCGTTACTCTGATCTGGCCACATTCCAATCTGGCCCCGTCACTCCGATCAGGCCTGATTCCAATCTGGCCCCGTAACTTCCATTAGGCCCGATTCCGATGTGGCCCCATCACTTCGATCTAGCCCCATTCCAGTCTGGTCCCGTCACTTCGATCAGGCCCCATTCCAGTCTGGTCCCGTCACTCCGTTCAGGCCCCATTCCAATCTGGAACCGGCACTCCGATCAGGCCCCACTCCAATCTGGAACCGTCACTCCGATCAGGCCCCACTCCAATCTGGCCCCGGCACGTCCATCAGGCGCCATTCCAATCTGGCACCATAACTTCGATCAGGACTAATTCCAATCTGGCCCCGTCACTCCGATCAGGCCCCATTCCAATCTGGAACCGGCACTCCGATCAGGACCCATTCCAATCTGGCCCCATCACTTCCATCAGGCAAAACTCCAATCTGGCCCCGTCACTTCGATCAGGGCCCATTCCAGTCTGGCCCCGTCACTTCGATCAGGCCCCATTCCAGTCTGGCCCTGTCACTTCCATCAGGCCCGATTCCAATCTGGCCCCGTCACTTCCATTAGGCTAGAATCCAATCTGGACCCGTCACTCCGATCAGGACCCATTCCAATCTGGCCCCGTCACGTCAATCAGGCCCCATTCCAATCTGGCCCAGGCACTCCAATCAGGCCCCATTCCAATCTGGCCCTTTAACTTCCATTAGGCCCGATTCCAATCTGGCCCCGTCACTTCGATCAGGTCCCCTTCCTATCTGGCCCCGGCACTCCGATCAGGCCCCATCCCAATCTGGCCCCGTCACTCCGATCAGGCCCCATTCCAATCTGGCCCCGTCACTTCCATTAGGCCCGATTCCAACTGGCCCCGTCACTTCGATCAGGCTCCATTCCAATCTGGCTCCGTCACTCCGATCAGGCCCCATTCCAATCTGGCCCCTTCACTTCCATTAGGCCCGTTTCCAATCTGGCCCCGTCACTTCCATCAGGCCCGATTCAAATGTGGCGCCGTCACTTCCATCAGGTCATATTGCAATCTGGCCACGGCACTTCCATCAGGCCCCATTACAATCTGGCCCCGTCTCTTCGATCAGGCCCGATGCCAATCTGGCCCCGTCACTACGATCAGGCCCCATTCCAAGCTGGCCCCGTCTCTCCGATCAGGCCCCATTCCAATCTGGCCCCGTTACTCTGATCTGGCCACATTCCAATCAGGCACCGTCACTCCCATCAGGCCTGATTCCAATCTGGCCCCGTAACTTCCATTAGGCCCGATTCCAATGTGGCCCCGTCACTTCAATCAGGCCCCATTCCAGTCTAGCCCCGTCACTTCCATCAGGCCCCATTCCAATCTGGCCCCGGCACTCCGATCAGGCCCCATTCCAATCTGGCCCCGTCACTTCGATCAGGTCCGATTCCAATCTGGCCCCGTCACTTCGATCAGGCCAAATTCCAATCTGGACCCGTCACTTCCATCAGGCCCGATTCCAATCTGGCCTCTTCACTTAGATCAGGCCCTATTCCAATATGGCCCTGTCACTCCCATCAGGCGCCATTACTTCCATTAGGCCCGATTCCAATCTGGCCCCGTCACTTCGATCAGGCCCCATTCCAATCTGGCCCCGTCACTTCGATCAGGCCCATTCCAATCTGGCTCAGGCACTTCCATCAGACCTTATTCCAATCTGGCCCCGGCACTTTGATCAGATCCCATTCCAATCTGGCCCCGTCACTCCGATAAGGCCCCATTCTAATCTGACCCCGTCACTTCGATCAGGCCCCATTCCAGTCTGGTCCCGTCACTTCCATCAGGCCCGAATCCAATCTGGCCCCGTCACTTCGATCAGGCCCCATTCCAATCTGGCCCAGTCACTTCCATCAGGCCCCATTCCAATCCGGCCCCGGCACTTCCATCACGCCCCGTTACAATCTGGCCCCGTCACTCCGATCAGCACCCATTCCAATCTGGCCCAGTTACTCTGATCTGGCCACATTCCAATCTGGAACCGGCTCTCCGATCAGGACCCATTCCAATCTGGCCCCATCACTTCCATTTGGCAAAATTCCAATCTGGCCCCGTCACTTCGATCAGGCCCCATTCCAGTCTGGCCCCGTCACGTCGATCAGGCCCCATTCCAATCTGGCCCAGGCACTCCAATCAGGCCCCATTCCAATCTGGCCCCGTCACTTCCATTAGGCCCGTTTCCAATCTGGCCCCGTCACTTCGATCAGGTCCCATTCCAGTTTGGACCCCGCACTTTGATCAGGCCCCATTCTAATCTGGCCCCATCACTTCGATCAGGACCCATTCCAATCTGGCCCCGTCACGTCGATCAGGCCCCAGACCAAACTGGCCCAGGCAATCCAATCAGGCCCCATTCCAATCTGGCCCCATCACTTCCATTAGGCCCGATTCCAATCTGGCCCCGTCACTTCGATCAGGTCCCATTCCAATCTGGCCCCGGCACTCCGATCAGGCCCCATCCCAATCTGGCCCCATCACTCCGATCAGGCCCCATTCCAGTTTGGCCACTGCACTTCGATCAGGCCCCATTCCAATCTGGCCCCGTCACTTCGATCAGGCTCCATTCCAATCTGGCTCCGTCACTCCGATCAGGCCCCATTCCAATCTGGCCCCTTCACTTCCATTAGGCCCGTTTCCAATCTGGCCCCGTCACTTCAATCAGATCCCATTCCAATCTGGCCCCGTCACTCGGATCAGGCCCCATTCCAATCTGGCACCGGCACTTCCATCACGCCCATTTCCAGTCTGGTCCCGTCACTCCGATCAGGACCCACTCCAATCTGGCCCCGGCACGTCCATCCGGCACCATTCCAATCTGGCCCCGTCACTCCGATCAGGACCCATTCCAATCTGGCCCCGTCACTCCGATCAGTCCCCATTCCAATCTGGACCCGTCACTCCGATCAGGACTCATTCCAATCTGGCCCCATCACTTCCATCATGCAAAATTCCAATCTGGCCCCGTCACTTCGATCAGGCCCCATACCAGTCTGGCCCCGTCACTTCCATCAGACCAGAATCCAATCTGGCCCCGTCACTTCAATCAGGCCCCATTCCAGTCTGGCCCCGTCACTTCCATCAGGCCCGAATCCAATCTGGTCCCGTCACTTCGATCAGGCCCCATTCCAGTCTGGCCCCGTCACTTCAATCAGGCCCCATTCCAATCTGGCACCGGAACTTCCATCACGCCCCATTCCAATCTGGCCCCGTCACTCCGATCAGGACCCATTCCAATCTGGCCCCGTCACGTCGATCAGGCCCCATTCCAATCTGGCCCAGGCACTCCAATCAGGCCCCATTCCAATCTGGCCCCATCACTTCCATTAGGCCCGATTCCAATCTGGCCCCGTCACTTCGATCAGGTCCCCTTCCTATCTGGCCCCGGCACTCCGATCAGGTCCCATCCCAATCTGGCCCCTTCACTCCGATCAGGCCCCATTCCAATCTGGCCCCGTCACTTCCATTAGGCCCGATTCCAACTGGCCCCGTCACTTCGATCAGGCTCCATTCCAATCTGGCTCCGTCACTCCGATCAGGCCCCATCCCAATCTGGCCCCTTCACTTCCATTAGGCCCGTTTCCAATCTGGCCCCGTCACTTCCATCAGGCCCGATTCAAATGTGGCGCCGTCACTTCCATCAGGCCATATTGCAATCTGGCCACGGCACTTCCATCAGGCCCCATTACAATCTGGCCCCGTCTCTTCGATCAGGCCCGATGCCAATCTGGCCCCGTCACTACGATCAGGCCCCATTCCAAGCTGGCCCCGTCTCTCCGATCAGGCCCCATTCCAATCTGGCCCCGTTACTCTGATCTGGCCACATTCCAATCAGGCCCCGTCACTCCCATCAGGCCTGATTCCAATCTGGCCCCGTAACTTCCATTAGGCCCGATTCCAATGCGGCCCCGTCACTTCAATCAGGCCCCATTCCAGAATAGCCCCGTCACTTCCATCAGGCCCCATTCCAATCTGGCCCCGGCACTCCGATCAGGCCCCATTCCAATCTGGCCCCGTCACTTCGATCAGGTCCGATTCCAATCTGGCCCCGTCACTTCGATCAGGCCAAATTCCAATCTGGACCCGTCACTTCCATCAGGCCCGATTCCAATCTGGCCTCTTCACTTAGATCAGGCCCTATTCCAATATGGCCCTGTCACTCCCATCAGGCGCCATTACTTCCATTAGGCCCGATTCCAATCTGGCCCCGTCACTTCGATCAGGCCCCATTCCAATCTGGCCCCGTCACTTCGATCAGGCCCATTCCAATCTGGCTCAGGCACTTCCATCAGACCTTATTCCAATCTGGCCCCGGCACTTCGATCAGATCCCATTCCAATCTGGCCCCGTCACTCCGATCAGGCCCCATTCTAATCTGACCCCGTCACTTCGATCAGGCCCCATTCCAGTCTGGTCCCGTCACTTCCATCAGGCCCGAATCCAATCTGGCCCCGTCACTTCGATCAGGCCCCATTCCAATCTGGCCCAGTCACTTCCATCAGGCCCCATTCCAATCTGGCCCCGGCACTTCCATCACGCCCCGTTACAATCTGGCCCCGTCACTCCGATCAGCACCCATTCCAATCTGGCCCAGTTACTCTGATCTGGCCACATTCCAATCTGGAACCGGCTCTCCGATCAGGACCCATTCCAATCTGGCCCCATCACTTCCATTTGGCAAAATTCCAATCTGGCCCCGTCACTTCGATCAGGCCCCATTCCAGTCTGGCCCCTTCACTTCCATCAGGCCCGAATCCAATCTGGTCCCATCACTTCGATCAGGACCCATTCCAGTCTGGCCCCGTCACGTCGATCAGGCCCCATTCCAATCTGGCCCAGGCACTCCAATCAGGCCCCATTCCAATCTGGCCCCGTCACTTCCATTAGGCCCGTTTCCAATCTGGCCCCGTCACTTCGATCAGGTCCCATTCCAGTTTGGACCCCGCACTTTGATCAGGCCCCATTCTAATCTGGCCCCATCACTTCGATCAGGACCCATTCCAATCTGGCCCCGTCACGTCGATCAGGCCCCAGTCCAAACTGGCCCAGGCACTCCAATCAGGCCCCATTCCAATCTGGCCCCATCACTTCCATTAGGCCCGATTCCAATCTGGCCCCGTCACTTCGATCAGGTCCCATTCCAATCTGGCCCCGGCACTCCGATCAGGCCCCATCCCAATCTGGCCCCATCACTCCGATCAGGCCCCATTCCAGTTTGGCCACTGCACTTCGATCAGGCCCCATTCCAATCTGGCCCCGTCACTTCGATCAGGCTCCATTCCAATCTGGCTCCGTCACTCCGATCAGGCCCCATTCCAATCTGGCCCCTTCACTTCCATTAGGCCCGTTTCCAATCTGGCCCCGTCACTTCAATCAGATCCCATTCCAATCTGGCCCCGTCACTCAGATCAGGCCCCATTCCAATCTGGCACCGGCACTTCCATCACGCCCATTTCCAGTCTGGTCCCGTCACTCCGATCAGGACCCACTCCAATCTGGCCCCGGCACGTCCATCCGGCACCATTCCAATCTGGCCCCGTCACTCCGATCAGGACCCATTCCAATCTGGCCCCGTCACTCCGATCAGTCCCCATTCCAATCTGGACCCGTCACTCCGATCAGGACCCATTCCAATCTGGCCCCATCACTTCCATCATGCAAAATTCCAATCTGGCCCCGTCACTTCGATCAGGCCCCATACCAGTCTGGCCCCGTCACTTCCATCAGACCAGAATCCAATCTGGCCCCGTCACTTCAATCAGGCCCCATTCCAGTCTGGCCCCGTCACTTCCATCAGGCCCGAATCCAATCTGGTCCCGTCACTTCGATCAGGCCCCATTCCAGTCTGGCCCCGTCACTTCAATCAGGCCCCATTCCAATCTGGCACCGGAACTTCCATCACGCCCCATTCCAATCTGGCCCCGTCACTCCGATCAGGACCCATTCCAATCTGGCCCCGTCACGTCGATCAGGCCCCATTCCAATCTGGCCCAGGCACTCCAATCAGGCCCCATTCCAATCTGGCCCCATCACTTCCATTAGGCCCGATTCCAATCTGGCCCCGTCACTTCGATCAGGTCCCCTTCCTATCTGGCCCCGGCACTCCGATCAGGCCCCATCCCAATCTGGCCCCGTCACTCCGATCAGGCCCCATTCCAATCTGGCCCCGTCACTTCCATTAGGCCCGATTCCAACTGGCCCCGTCACTTCGATCAGGCTCCATTCCAATCTGGCACCGTCACTCCGATCAGGCCCCATTCCAATCTGGCCCTTCACTTCCATTAGGCCCGTTTCCAATCTGGCCCCGTCACTTCCATCAGGCCCGATTCAAATGTGGCGCCGTCACTTCCATCAGGTCATATTGCAATCTGGCCACGGCACTTCCATCAGGCCCCATTACAATCTGGCCCCGTCTCTTCGATCAGGCCCGATGCCAATCTGGCCCCGTCACTACGATCAGGCCCCATTCCAAGCTGGCCCCGTCTCTCCGATCAGGCCCCATTCCAATCTGGCCCCGTTACTCTGATCTGGCCACATTCCAATCAGGCCCCGTCACTCCAATCAGGCCTGATTCCAATCTGGCCCCGTAACTTCCATTAGGCCCGATTCCAATGTGGCCCCGTCACTTCAATCAGGCACCATTCCAGTCTAGCCCCGTCACTTCCATCAGGCCCCATTCCAATCTGGCCCCGGCACTCCGATCAGGCCCCATTCTAATCTGACCCCGTCACTTCGATCAGGCCCCATTCCAGTCTGGTCCCGTCACTTCCATCAGGCCCGAATCCAATCTGGCCCCGTCACTTCGATCAGGCCCCATTCCAATCTGGCCCAGTCACTTCCATCAGGCCCCATTCCAATCCGGCCCCGGCACTTCCATCACGCCCCGTTACAATCTGGCCCCGTCACTCCGATCAGCACCCATTCCAATCTGGCCCAGTTACTCTGATCTGGCCACATTCCAATCTGGAACCGGCTCTCCGATCAGGACCCATTCCAATCTGGCCCCATCACTTCCATTTGGCAAAATTCCAATCTGGCCCCGTCACTTCGATCAGGCCCCATTCCAGTCTGGCCCCTTCACTTCCATCAGGCCCGAATCCAATCTGGTCCCTTCACTTCGATCAGGACCCATTCCAGTCTGGCCCCGTCACGTCGATCAGGCCCCATTCCAATCTGGCCCAGGCACTCCAATCAGGCCCCATTCCAATCTGGCCCCGTCACTTCCATTAGGCCCGTTTCCAATCTGGCCCCGTCACTTCGATCAGGTCCCATTCCAGTTTGGACCCCGCACTTTGATCAGGCCCCATTCTAATCTGGCCCCATCACTTCGATCAGGACCCATTCCAATCTGGCCCCGTCACGTCGATCAGGCCCCAGTCCAAACTGGCCCAGGCACTCCAATCAGGCCCCATTCCAATCTGGCCCCATCACTTCCATTAGGCCCGATTCCAATCTGGCCCCGTCACTTCGATCAGGTCCCATTCCAATCTGGCCCCGGCACTCCGATCAGGCCCCATCCCAATCTGGCCCCATCACTCGATCAGGCCCCATTCCAGTTTGGCCACTGCACTTCGATCAGGCCCCATTCCAATCTGGCCCCGTCACTTCGATCAGGCTCCATTCCAATCTGGCTCCGTCACTCCGATCAGGCCCCATTCCAATCTGGCCCCTTCACTTCCATTAGGCCCGTTTCCAATCTGGCCCCGTCACTTCAATCAGATCCCATTCCAATCTGGCCCCGTCACTCAGATCAGGCCCCATTCCAATCTGGCACCGGCACTTCCATCACGCCCATTTCCAGTCTGGTCCCGTCACTCCGATCAGGACCCACTCCAATCTGGCCCCGGCACGTCCATCCGGCACCATTCCAATCTGGCCCCGTCACTCCGATCAGGACCCATTCCAATCTGGCCCCGTCACTCCGATCAGTCCCCATTCCAATCTGGACCCGTCACTCCGATCAGGACCCATTCCAATCTGGCCCCATCACTTCCATCATGCAAAATTCCAATCTGGCCCCGTCACTTCGATCAGGCCCCATACCAGTCTGGCCCCGTCACTTCCATCAGACCAGAATCCAATCTGGCCCCGTCACTTCAATCAGGCCCCATTCCAGTCTGGCCCCGTCACTTCCATCAGGCCCGAATCCAATCTGGTCCCGTCACTTCGATCAGGCCCCATTCCAGTCTGGCCCCGTCACTTCAATCAGGCCCCATTCCAATCTGGCACCGGAACGTCCATCACGCCCCATTCCAATCTGGCCCCGTCACTCCGATCAGGACCCATTCCAATCTGGCCCCGTCACGTCGATCAGGCCCCATTCCAATCTGGCCCAGGCACTCCAATCAGGCCCCATTCCAATCTGGCCCATCACTTCCATTAGGCCCGATTCCAATCTGGCCCCGTCACTTCGATCAGGCTCCATTCCAATCTGGCACCGTCACTCCGATCAGGCCCCATTCCAATCTGGCCCCTTCACTTCCATTAGGCCCGTTTCCAATCTGGCCCCGTCACTTCCATCAGGCCCGATTCAAATGTGGCGCCGTCACTTCCATCAGGTCATATTGCAATCTGGCCACGGCACTTCCATCAGGCCCCATTACAATCTGGCCCCGTCTCTTCGATCAGGCCCGATGCCAATCTGGCCCCGTCACTACGATCAGGCCCCATTCCAAGCTGGCCCCGTCTCTCCGATCAGGCCCCATTCCAATCTGGCCCCGTTACTCTGATCTGGCCACATTCCAATCAGGCCCCGTCACTCCAATCAGGCCTGATTCCAATCTGGCCCCGTAACTTCCATTAGGCCCGATTCCAATGTGGCCCCGTCACTTCAATCAGGCACCATTCCAGTCTAGCCCCGTCACTTCCATCAGGCCCCATTCCAATCTGGCCCCGGCACTCCGATCAGGCCCCATTCCAATCTGGCCCCGTCACTTCGATCAGGTCCGATTCCAATCTGGCCCCGTCACTTCGATCAGGCCAAATTCCAATCTGGACCCGTCACTTCCATCAGGCCCGATTCCAATCTGGCCTCTTCACTTAGATCAGGCCCTATTCCAATATGGCCCCGTCACTCCCATCAGGCGCCATTACTTCCATTAGGCCCGATTCCAATCTGGCCCCGTCACTTCGATCAGGCCCCATTCCAATCTGGCCCCGTCACTTCGATCAGGCCCATTCCAATCTGGCTCAGGCACTTCCATCCGACCTTATTCCAATCTGGCCCCGGCACTTCGATCAGATCCCATTCCAATCTGGCCCCGTCACTCCGATCAGGCCCCATTCTAATCTGGCCCCGTCACTTCGATCAGGCCCCATTCCAATCTGGCCCCGTCACTTCGATCAGGCCCATTCCAATCTGGCTCAGGCACTTCCATCAGACCTTATTCCAATCTGGCCCCGGCACTTTGATCACGCCCCGTTACAATCTGGCCCCGTCACTCCGATCAGCACCCATTCCAATCTGGCCCAGTTACTCTGATCTGGCCACATTCCAATCTGGAACCGGCTCTCCAATCAGGACCCATTCCAATCTGGCCCCATCACTTCCATTAGGCAAAATTCCAATCTGGCCCCGTCACTTCGATCAGGCCCCATTCCAGTCTGGCCCCTTCACTTCCATCAGGCCCGAATCCAATCTGGTCCCGTCACTTCGATCAGGACCCATTCCAGTCTGGCCCCGTCACTTCCATCAGGCCGGAATCCAATCTGGCCCCGTCACTTCAATCAGGCCCCATTCCAATCTGGCACCGGAACTTCCATCACGCACCATTCCAATCTGGACCCGTCACTCCGATCAGGACCCATTCCAATCTGGCCCCGTCCCTTCTATCAGGCTCGATTCCAATCAGGCCCCGTCACTTCGATCACGCCCCATTCCAACCTGGCCCCGTCACTCCGATCAGCACCCATTCCAATCTGGCCCCGTCCCTTCGATCAGGCTCGATTCCAATCTGGCCCAGGCACTCCAATCAGGCCCCATTCCAATCTGGCCCCGTCACTTCCATTAGGCCCGTTTCCAATCTGGCCCCGTCACTTCGATCAGGTCCCATTCCAGTTTGGCCACTGCACTTCGATCAGGCCCCATTCCAATCTGGCCCCGTCACTTCGATCAGGCTCCATTCCAATCTGGCTCCGTCACTCCGATCAGGCCCCATTCCAATCTGGCCCCTTCACTTCCATTAGGCCCGTTTCCAATCTGGCCCCGTCACTTCAATCAGATCCCATTCCAATCTGGCCCCGTCACTCGGATCAGGCCCCATTCCAATCTGGCCCCGGCACTTCCATCACGCCCATTTCCAGTCTGGTCCCGTCACTCCGATCAGGCCCGAATCCAATCTGGTCCCGTCACTTCGATCAGGCCCCATTCCAGTCTGGCCCCATCACTTCCATTAGGCCCGATTCCAATCTGGCCCCGTCACTTCGATCAGGTCCCCTTCCTATCTGGCCCCGGCACTCCGATCAGACCCCATCCCAATCTGGCCCCGTCACTCCGATCAGGCCCCATTCCAATCTGGCCCCGTCACTTCCATTAGGCCCGATTCCAACTGGCCCCGTCACTTCGATCAGGCTCCATTCCAATCTGGCACCGTCACTCCGATCAGGCCCCATTCCAATCTGGCCCCTTCACTTCCATTAGGCCCGTTTCCAATCTGGCCCCGTCACTTCCATCAGGCCCGATTCAAATGTGGCGCCGTCACTTCCATCAGGTCATATTGCAATCTGGCCACGGCACTTCCATCAGGCCCCATTACAATCTGGCCCCGTCTCTTCGATCAGGCCCGATGCCAATCTGGCCCCGTCACTACGATCAGGCCCCATTCCAAGCTGGCCCCGTCTCTCCGATCAGGCCCCATTCCAATCTGGCCCCGTTACTCAGATCTGGCCACATTCCAATCTGGCCCCGTCACTTCGATCAGGCCAAATTCCAATCTGGACCCGTCACTTCCATCAGGCCCGATTCCAATCTGGCCTCTTCACTTAGATCAGGCCCTATTCCAATATGGCCCCGTCACTCCCATCAGGCGCCATTACTTCCATTAGGCCCGATTCCAATCTGGCCCCGTCACTTCGATCAGGCCCCATTCCAATCTGGCCCCGTCACTTCGATCAGGCCCATTCCAATCTGGCTCAGGCACTTCCATCCGACCTTATTCCAATCTGGCCCCGGCACTTCGATCAGATCCCATTCCAATCTGGCCCCGTCACTCCGATCAGGCCCCATTCTAATCTGACCCCGTCACTTCGATCAGGCCCGAATCCAATCTGGCCCCGTCACTTCGATCAGGCCCCATTCCAATCTGGCCCAGTCACTTCCATCAGGCCCCATTCCAATCTGGCCCCGGCACTTCCATCACGCCCCGTTACAATCTGGCCCCGTCACTCCGATCAGCACCCATTCCAATCTGGCCCAGTTACTCTGATCTGGCCACATTCCAATCTGGAACCGGCTCTCCAATCAGGACCCATTCCAATCTGGCCCCATCACTTCCATTTGGCAAAATTCCAATCTGGCCCCGTCACTTCGATCAGGCCCCATTCCAGTCTGGCCCCTTCACTTCCATCAGGCCCGAATCCAATCTGGTCCCGTCACTTCGATCAGGACCCATTCCAGTCTGGCCCCGTCACTTCCATCAGGCCGGAATCCAATCTGGCCCCGTCACTTCAATCAGGCCCCATTCCAATCTGGCACCGGAACTTCCATCACGCACCATTCCAATCTGGACCCGTCACTCCGATCAGGACCCATTCCAATCTGGCCCCGTCCCTTCTATCAGGCTCGATTCCAATCAGGCCCCGTCACTTCGATCACGCCCCATTCCAACCTGGCCCCGTCACTCCGATCAGCACCCATTCCAATCTGGCCCCGTCCCTTCGATCAGGCACGATTCCAATCTGGCCCAGGCACTCCAATCAGGCCCCATTCCAATCTGGCCCCGTCACTTCCATTAGGCCCGTTTCCAATCTGGCCCCGTCACTTCGATCAGGTCCCATTCCAGTTAGGCCCCCGCACTTTGATCAGGCCCCATTCTAATCTGGCCCCTTCACTACGAACAGGACCCATTCCAATCTGGCCCCGTCACGTCGATCAGGCCCCAGTCCAAACTGGCCCAGGCACTCCAATCAGGCCCCATTCCAATCTGGCCCCATCACTTCCATTAGGCCCGATTCCAATCTGGCCCCGTCACTTCGATCAGGTCCCATTCCAATCTGGCCCCGGCACTCCGATCAGGCCCCATCCCAATCTGGCCCCATCACTCCGATCAGGCCCCATTCCAGTTTGGCCACTGCACTTCGATCAGGCCCCATTCCAATCTGGCCCCGTCACTTCGATCAGGCTCCATTCCAATCTGGCTCCGTCACTCCGATCAGGCCCCATTCCAATCTGGCCCCTTCACTTCCATTAGGCCCGTTTCCAATCTGGCCCCGTCACTTCAATCAGATCCCATTCCAATCTGGCCCCGTCACTCGGATCAGGCCCCATTCCAATCTGGCCCCGGCACTTCCATCACGCCCATTTCCAGTCTGGTCCCGTCACTCCGATCAGGCCCGAATCCAATCTGGTCCCGTCACTTCGATCAGGCCCCATTCCAGTCTGGCCCCGTCACTTCCATCAGGGCAGAATCCAATCTGGCCCCGTCACTTCAATCAGGCCCCATTCCAATCTGGCACCGGAACTTCCATCACGCCCCATTCCAATCTGGCCCCGTCACTCCGATCAGGACCCATTCCAATCTGGCCCCGTCACTTCCATTAGGCCCGTTTCCAATCTGGCCCCGTCACTTCGATCAGGTCCCATTCCAGTTTGGCCCCCGCACTTTGATAAGGCCCCATTCTAATCTGGCCCCATCACTTCAATCAGGCCCCATTCCAATCTGGCTTCGTCACTCCGATCAGGCCCCATTCCAATCTGGCCCCTTCACTTCCATTAGGCCCGTTTCCAATCTGGCCCCGTCACTTCGATCAGGCCCCATTCTAGTCTGGCCCCGTCACTCCAACAGGCCCCATTCCAATCTGGCACCGGAACTTCCATCACGCCCCATTCCAATCTGGACCCGTCACTCCGATCAGGACCCATTCTAATCTGGCCCCGTCACGTCAATCAGGCCCCATTCCAATCTGGCCCAGGCACTCCAATCAGGCCCCATTCCAATCTGGCCCCATCACTTCCATTAGGCCCGATTCCAATCTGGCCCCGTCACTTCAATCAGGTCCCATTCCTATCTGGCCCCGGCACTCCGATCAGGCCCCATCCCAATCTGGCCCCGTCACTCCGATCAGGCCCCATTCCAATCTGGCCCCGTCACTTCCATTAGGCCCGATTCCAACTGGCCCCGTCACTTCGATCAGGCTCCATTCCAATCTGGCTCCGTCACTCCGATCAGGCCCCATTCCAATCTGGCCCCTTCACTTCCATTAGGCCCGTTTCCAATCTGGCCCCGTCACTTCCAGCAGGCCCGATTCAAATGTGGCGCCGTCACTTCCATCAGGTCATATTGCAATCTGCCCACGGCACTTCCATCAGGCCCCATTACAATCTGGCCCCGTCTCTTCGATCAGGCCCGATGCCAATCTGGCCCCGTCACTACGATCAGGCCCCAGTCCAAGCTGGCCCCGTCACTCCGATCAGGCCCCATTCCAATCTGGCCCCGTTACTCTGATCTGGCCACATTCCAATCAGGCCCCGTCACTCCGATCAGGCCTGATTCCAATCTGGCCCCGTAACTTACATTAGGCCCGATTCCAATGTGGCCCCGTCACTTCAATCAGGCCCCATTCCAGTCTAGCCCCGTCACTTCCATCAGGCCCCATTCCAATCTGGCCCCGGCACTCCCATCAGGCCCCATTCCAATCTGGCCCCGTCACTTCGATCAGGTCCGATTCCAATCTGGCCCCGTCACTTCGATCAGGCCAAATTCCAATCTGGACCCGTCACTTCCATCAGGCCCGATTCCAATCTGGCCTCTTCACTTAGATCAGGCCCTATTCCAATATGGCCCCGTCACTCCCATCAGGCGCCATTACTTCCATTAGGCCCGATTCCAATCTGGCCCCGTCACTTCGATCAGGCCCCATTCCAATCTGGCCCCGTCACTTCGATCAGGCCCCATTCCAATCTGGCCCCGTTACTCTGATCTGGCCACATTCCAATCAGGCCCCGTCACTCCAATCAGGCCTGATTCCAATCTGGCCCCGTAACTTCCATTAGGCCCGATTCCAATGTGGCCCCGTCACTTCAATCAGGCCCCATTCCAGTCTAGCCCCGTCACTTCGATCAGGCCCATTCCAATCTGGCTCAGGCACTTCCATCAGACCTTATTCCAATCTGGGCCCGGCACTTCGATCAGATCCCATTCCAATCTGGCCCCGTCACTCCGATCAGGCCCCATTCTAATCTGACCCCGTCACTTCGATCAGGCCCCATTCCAGTCTGGTCCCGTCACTTCCATCAGGCCCGAATCCAATCTGGCCCCGTCACTTCGATCAGGCCCCATTCCAATCTGGCCCAGTCACTTCCATCAGGCCCCATTCCAATCTGGCCCCGGCACTTCCATCACGCCCCGTTACAATCTGGCCCCGTCACTCCGATCAGCACCCATTCCAATCTGGCCCAGTTACTCTGATCTGGCCACATTCCAATCTGGAACCGGCTCTCCGATCAGGACCCATTCCAATCTGGCCCCATCACTTCCATTAGGCAAAATTCCAATCTGGCCCCTTCACTTCGATCAGGACCCATTCCAGTCTGGCCCCGTCACTTCCATCAGGCCAGAATCCAATCTGGCCCCGTCACTTCAATCAGGCCCCCATTCCAATCTGGCACCGGAACTTCCATCACGCACCATTCCAATCTGGCCCCGTCACTTCAATCAGGACCCATTCCAATCTGGCCCCGTCACGACGATCAGGCCCCATTCCAATCTGGCCCCGGCACTCCGATCAGGACCCATTCCAATCTGGCCCCGTCACTCCGATCAGGACCCATTCCAATCTGGCCCCGTCCCTTCTATCAGGCTCGATTCCAATCAGGCCCCGTCACTTCGATCACGCCCCATTCCAATCTGGCCCCGTCACTCCGATCAGGTCCCATTCCAATCTGGCCCCTTCACGTCGATCAGGCCCCATTCCAGTCTAGCCCCGTCACTTCCATCAGGCCCCATTCCAATCTGGCCCCGGCACTCCGATCAGGCCCCATTCCAATCTGGCCCCGTCACTTCGATCAGGCCCGATTCCAATCTGGCCCCGTCACTTCGATCAGGCCAAATTCCAATCTGGACCCGTCACTTCCATCAGGCCCGATTCCAATCTGGCCTCTTCACTTAGATCAGGCCCCATTCCAATATGGCCCCGTCACTCCCATCAGGCGCCATTACTTCCATTAGGCCCGATTCCAATCTGGCCCCGTCACTTCGATCAGGCCCCATTCCAATCTGGCCCCGTTACTCTGATCTGGCCACATTCCAATCAGGCCCCGTCACTTCGATCAGGCCCGATTCCAATCTGGCCCCGTCACTTCGATCAGTCCAGATTCCAATCTGGACCCGTCACTTCCATCAGGCCCGATTCCAATCGGGCCTCTTCACTTAGATCAGGCCCAATTCCAATATGGCCCCGTCACTCCCATCAGGCGCCATCAGTTCCATTAGGCCCGATTCCAATCTGGCCCCGTCACTTCGATCAGGCCATATTCCAATCTGGCCCCGTCACTTCGATCAGATCCCATTCCAATCTGGCCCCGTCACTCCGATCAGACCGCATTCTAATCTGACCCCGTCACTTCGATCAGGCCTCTTTCCAATCTGGTCCCATCACTTCCATCAGGCCCGAATCCAATCTGGCTCCGTCACTTCGATCAGGCCCCATTCCAGTCCTGTCCCGTCACTCCAATCAGGCCCCACTCCAATCTGGAACCGGCACTCCGATCAGGCCCCACTCCAATCTGGCCCCGGCACGTCCATCAGGCGCCATTCCAATCTGGCCCCATAACTTCGATTAGTACTAATTCCAATCTGGCCCCATAACTTCGATTAGTACTAATTCCAATCTGGCCCCGTCACTCCGATCAGGCCCCATTCCAATCTTGAACCGGCACTCCGATCAGGACCCATTCCAATCTGGCCCCGTCACTCCGATCAGACCCCATTCCAGTCTGGCCCCGGCACTCCGATCAGGACCCATTCCAATCTGGCCCCATCACTTCCATTAGGCAAAATTCCAATCTGGCCCCGTCACTTCGATCAGGCCCCATTCCAGTCTGGCCACTTCACTTCCATCAGGCCCGAATCCAATCTGGTCCCGTCACTTCGATCAGGCCCCATTCCAGTCTGGCCCCGTCACTTCCATCAGGCCCCATTCCAATCTGGCACCGGCATTTCAATCAGGCCCCATTCCAATCTGGCACCGGCACTTCCATCTATCCCATTTCCAATCTGGCCCCGTCACTCCGATCAGGACCCATTCCAATCTGGCCCCTTCACTTCCATTAGGCCCGTTTCCAATCTGGCCCCGGCACCCCGATCAGGCCCCATTCCAATCTGGCCCCGTCACTTCGATCAGGCCCGATTCCAATCTGGCCCCGTCACTTCGATCAGGCCAAATTCCAATCTGGACCCGTCACTTCCATCAGGCCCGATTCCAATCTGGCCTCTTCACTTAGATCAGGCCCCATTCCAATCTGGACCCGTCACTTCCATCAGGCCCGATTCCAATCTGGCCTCTTCACTTAGATCAGGCCCTATTCCAATATGGCCCCGTCACTCCCATCAGGCGCCATTACTTCCATTAGGCCCGATTCCAATCTGGCCCCGTCACTTCGATCAGGCCCCATTCCAATCTGGCCCCGTCACTTCGATCAGGCCCCATTCCAATCTGGCCCCGTTACTCTGATCTGGCCACATTCCAATCAGGCCCCGTCACTCCAATCAGGCCTGATTCCAATCTGGCCCCGTAACTTCCATTAGGCCCGATTCCAATGTGGCCCCGTCACTTCAATCAGGCCCCATTCCAGTCTAGCCCCGTCACTTTCATCAGGCCCCATTCCAATCTGGCCCCGGCACTCCGATCAGGCCCCATTCCAATCTGGCCCCGTCACTTCGATCAGGTCCGATTCCAATCCGGCCCCGTCACTTCGATCAGGCCAAATTCCAATCTGGACCCGTCACTTCCATCAGGCCCGATTCCAATCTGGCCTCTTCACTTAGATCAGGCCCTATTCCAATATGGCCCCGTCACTCCCATCAGGCGCCATTACTTCCATTAGGCCCGATTCCAATCTGGCCCCGTCACTTCGATCAGGCCCCATTCCAATCAGGCCCCGTCACTTCGATCAGGCCCATTCCAATCTGGCTCAGGCACTTCCATCAGACCTTATTCCAATCTGGCCCCGGCACTTCGATCAGATCCCATTCCAATCTGGCCCCGTCACTCCGATCAGGCCCCATTCTAATCTGACCCCGTCACTTCGATCAGGCCCCATTCCAGTCTGGTCCCGTCACTTCCATCAGGCCCGAATCCAATCTGGCCCCGTCACTTCGATCAGGCCCCATTCCAATCTGGCCCAGTCACTTCCATCAGGCCCCATTCCAATCTGGCCCCGGCACTTCCATCACGCCCCGTTACAATCTGGCCCCGTCACTCCGATCAGCACCCATTCCAATCTGGCCCAGTTACTCTGATCTGGCCACATTCCAATCTGGAACCGGCTCTCCGATCAGGACCCATTCCAATCTGGCCCCATCACTTCCATTAGGCAAAATTCCAATCTGGCCCCTTCACTTCGATCAGGACCCATTCCAGTCTGGCCCCGTCACTTCCATCAGGCCAGAATCCAATCTGGCCCCGTCACTTCAATCAGGCCCCATTCCAATCTGGCACCGGAACTTCCATCACGCACCATTCCAATCTGGCCCCGTGACTTCAATCAGGACCCATTCCAATCTGGCCCCGTCACGACGATCAGGCCCCATTCCAATCTGGCCCCGGCACTCCGATCAGGACCCATTCCAATCTGGCCCCGTCACTCCGATCAGGACCCATTCCAATCTGGCCCCGTCCCTTCTATCAGGCTCGATTCCAATCAGGCCCCGTCACTTCGATCACGCCCCATTCCAATCTGGCCCCGTCACTCCGATCAGGACCCATTCCAATCTGGCCCCGTCACGTCGATCAGGCCCCATTCCAATCTGGCCCAGGCACTCCAATCAGGCCCCATTCCAATCTGGCACCGTCACTTCCATTAGGCCCCATTCCAATCTGGCCCCATCACTTCGATCAGGTCCCATTCCAGTTTGGCCCCCGCACTTTGATCAGGCCCCATTCTAATCTGGCCCCATCACTTCGATCAGGCCCCATTCCAATCTGGTTTCGTCACTCCGATCAGGCCCCATTCCAATCTGGCCCCTTCACTTCCATTAAGCCCGATTCCAATCTGGCCCAGTCACTTTGATTAGGCCCCATTCCAGTCTGGCCCCGTCACTTCCATCAGGCCCCATTCCAATCTGGCACCGGAACTTCCATCACGCCCCATTCCAATCTGGACCCGTCACTCCGATCAGCACCCATTTCCAATCTGGCCCCGTCACTCCGATCAGGACCCATTCCAATCTGGCCCCTTCACTTCCATTAGGCCCGTTTCCAATCTGGACCCGTCACTTCGATCACGCCCCATTCCAGTCTGGCCCCGTCACTTCCAGCAGGCCCGATTCCAATGTGGTGCCGTCACTTCCATCAGGTCATATTGCAATCTGGCCACGGCACTTCCATCAGGCCCCATTACAATCTGGCCCCGTCTCTTCGATCAGGCCCGATGCCAATCTGGCACCGTCACTTCGATCAGGCCCCATTCCAACCTGACCCCGTCACTCCGATCAGGCTTGATTCCAATCTGGCCCCGTAACTTCCATTAGGCCCGATTCCAATCTGGCCCCGTCACTTCGATCAGGCCCCATTCCAGTCTAGCCCCGTCACTTCCATCAGGCCCCATTCCAATCTGGCCCCGGCACTCCGATCAGGCCCCATTCCAATCTGGCCCCGTCACTTCGATCAGGCCCGATTCCAATCTGGCCCCGTCACTTCGATCAGGCCAAATTCCAATCTGGACCCGTCACTTCCATCAGGCCCGATTCCAATCTGGCCTCTTGACTTAGATCAGGCCCCATTCCAATATGGCCCCGTCACTCCCATCAGGCGCCATTACTTCCATTAGGCCCGATTCCAATCTGGCCCCGTCACTTCGATCAGGCCCCATTCCAATCTGGCCCCGTTACTCTGATCTGGCCACATTCCAATCAGGCCCCGTCACTCCGATCAGGCCCGATTCCAATGTGGCCCCGTCACTTCGATCAGGCCCCATTCCAGTCTAGCCCCGTCACTTCCATCAGGCCCCATTCCAATCTGGCCCTGTCACTTCGATCAGGCCCGATTCCAATCTGGCCCCGTCACTTCGATCAGTCGAGATTCCAATCTGGACCCGTCACTTCCATCAGGCCCGATTCCAATCGGGCCTCTTCACTTAGATCAGGCCCAATTCCAATATGGCCCCGTCACTCCCATCAGGCGCCATCACTTCCATTAGGCCCGATTCCAATCTGGCCCCGTCACTTCGATCAGGCCTTATTCCAATCTGGCCCCGTCACTCCGATCAGACCGCATTCTAATCTGACCCCGTCACTTCGATCAGGCCTCTTTCCAATCTGGTCCCATCACTTCCATCAGGCCCGAATCCAATCTGGCTCCGTCACTTCCATCAGGCCCCATTCCAGTCCTGTCCCGTCACTCCAATCAGGCCCCACTCCAATCTGGAACCTGCACTCCGATCAGGCCCCACTCCAATCTGGCCCCGGCACGTCCCTCAGGCGCCATTCCAATATGGCCCCATAACTTCGATTAGTACTAATTCCAATCTGGCCCCGTCACTCCGATCAGGCCCCATTCCAATCTTGAACCGGCACTCCGATCAGGACCCATTCCAATCTGGCCCCATCACTCCGATCAGGCCCCATTCCAGTCTGGCCCCGGCACTCCGATCAGGACCCATTCCAATCTGGCCCCATCACTTCCATTAGGCAAAATTCCAATCTGGCCCCGTCACTTCGATCAGGCCCCATTCCAGTCTGGCCCCTTCACTTCCATCAGGCCCGAATCCAATCTGGTCCCGTCACTTCGATCAGGCCCCATTCCAGTCTGGCCCCGTCACTTCCATCAGGCCCCATTCCAATCTGGCACCGGCACTTCAATCAGGCCCCATTCCAATCTGGCACCGGCACTTCCATCTATCCCATTTCCAATCTGGCCCCGTCACTCCGATCAGGACCCATTCCAATCTGGCCCCTTCACTTCCATTAGGCCCGTTTCCAATCTGGCCCCGTCACTTCGATCACGCCCCATTCCAGTCTGGCCCCGTCACTTCCAGCAGGCCCGATTCCAATGTGGCGCCGTCACTTCCATCAGGTCATATTGCAATCTGGCCACGGCACTTCCATCAGGCCCCATTAGAATCTGGCCCCGTCTCTTCGATCAGGCCCGATGCCAATCTGGCACCGTCACTTCGATCAGGCCCCATTGCAACCTGGCCCCGTCACTCCGATCAGGCTTGATTCCAATCTGGCCCCGTAACTTCCATTAGGCCCGATTCCAATCTGGCCCCGTCACTTCGATCTGGCCCCATTCCAGTCTAGCCCCGTTACTTCCATCAGGCCCCATTCCAATCTGGCCCCGGCACTCCGATCAGGCCCCATTCCAATCTGGCCCCGTCACTCCGATCAGGCCCGATTCCAATCTGGCCCCATCACTTCGATCAGGCCAAATTCCAATCTGGACCCGTCACTTCCATCAGGCCCGATTCCAATCTGGCCTCTTCACTTAGATCAGGCCCCATTCCAAAATGGCCCCGTCACTCCCATCAGGCGCCATTACTTCCATTAGGCCCGATTCCAATCTGGCCCCGTCACTTCGATAAGGCCCATTCCAATCTGGCCCCTTCACTTCGATCAGATCCCATTCCAATCTGGCCCCGTCACTCCGATCAGGCCCCATTCTAATCTGACCCCGTCACTTCGATCAGGCCCCATTCCAGTCTGGTCCCGTCACTTCCATCAGGCCCGAATCCAATCTGGCCCCGTCACTTCGATCAGGCCCCATTCCAATCTGGCCCAGTCACTTCCATCAGGCCCCATTACAATCTGGCCCCGTCACTCCAATCAGGACCCATTCCAATCTGGCCCCGTTACTCTGATCTGGCCACATTCCAATCAGGCCCCGTCACTCCGATCAGGCCTGATTCCAATCTGGCCCCGTAACTTCCATTAGGCCCGATTCCAATGTGGCCCCGTCACTTCAATCAGGCCCCATTCCAGTCTAGCCCCGTCACTTCCATCAGGCCCCATTCCAATCTGGCCCTGTCACTTCGATCAGGCCCGATTCCAATCTGGCCCCGTTACTTCGATCAGGCCAGATTCCAATCTGGACCCGTCACTTCCATCAGTCCCGATTCCAATCTGGCCCCGTCACTCCCATCAGGCGCCATCACTTCCATTAGGCCCGATTCCAATCTGGCCCCGTCACTTCAATCAGGCCATATTCCAATCTGGCCCCGTCATTTCGATCAGGCCCCATTCCAATCTGGCTCCGGCACTTCCATCAGACCTGATTCCAATCTGGCCCCGGCACTTCGATCAGATCCCATTCCAATCTGGCCCCGTCACTCCGATCAGACCCCATTCTAATCTGACCCCGTCACTTCGATCAGGCCCCTTTCCAATCTGGTCCCGTCACTTCCATCAGGCCCGAATCCAATCTGGCCCCGTCACTTCGATCAGGCCCCATTCCAGTCTGGTCCCGTCACTCCGATCAGGCCCCACTCCAATCTGGTACCGGCACTCCGATCATGCCCCACTCCAATCTGGCCCCGGCACGTCCATCAGGCGCCATTCCCATCTGGCCCCATAACTTCGATCAGGACTAATTCCAATCTGGCCCCGTCACTCCGATCAGGCCCCATTCCAATCTGGAACCGGCACTCCGATCAGGACCCATTCCAATCTGGCCTCATCACTTCCATTAGGCAAAATTCCAATCTGGCCCCGTCACTTCGATCAGGCCCCATTCCAGTCTGGCCCCTTCACTTCCATCAGGCCCCATTCCAATCTGGCTCCGGCACGTCGATCAGGCCCCATTTCAGTCTGGCCCCTTCACTTCCATCAGGCCCCATTCCAATCTGGCACCGGAACTTCCATCACGCACCATTCCAATCTGGCCCCGTCACGTCGATCAGGCCCCATTCCAATCTGGCCCAGGCACTCCAATCAGGCCCCATTCCAATCTGGCCCCGTCACTTCCATTAGGCCCGATTCCAATCTGGCCCCGTCACTTCGATCAGGCCCCATTCCAGTTTGGCCCCCGCACTTCGATCAGGCCCCATTCCAATCTGGCCCCATCACTTCGATCAGGCTCCATTCCAATCTGGCTCCGTCACTCCGTTCAGTCCCCATTCCAATCTGGCCCCTTCACTTCCATTAGGCCCGTTTCCAATCTGTCCCCGTCACTTCGATCAGGCCCCATTCCAGTCTAGCCCCGTCACTTCCATCAGGCCCCATTCCAATCTGGCCCTGTCACTTCGATCAGGCCCGATTCCAATCTGGCCCAGTCACTTCGATCAGGCCAGATTCCAATCTGGACCCGTCACTTCCATCAGGCCCGATTCCAATCTGGCCTCTTCACTTAGATCAGGCCCAATTCCAATATGGCCCCGTCACTCCCATCAGGCGCCATCACTTCCATTAGGCCCGATTCCAATCTGGCCCCGTCACTTCGATCAGGCCATATTCCAATCTGGCCCCGTCATTTCGATCAGGCCCCATTCCAATCTGGCTCCGGCACTTCCATCAGACCTGATTCCAATCTGGCCCCGGCACTTCGATCAGATCCCATTCCAATCTGGCCCCGTCACTCCGATCAGACCCCATTCTAATCTGACCCCGTCACTTCGATAAGGCCCCTTTCCAATCTGGTCCCGTCACTTCCATCAGGCTCGAATCCAATCTGGCCCCGTCACATCGATCAGGCCCCACTCCAATCTGGCCCCGGCACATCCATCAGGCGCCATTCCAATCTGGCCCCATAACTTCGATCAGGACTAATTCCAATCTGGCCCCGTCACTCCGATCAGGCCCCATTCCAATCTGGAACCGGCACTCCGATCAGGACCCATTCCAATCTGGCCCCATCACTTCCATTAGGCAAAATTCCAATCTGGCCCCGTCACTTCGATCAGGCCCCATTCCAGTCTGGCCACTTCACTTCCATCAGGTCCGAATCCAATCTGGTCCCGTCACTTCGATCAGGCCCCATTCCAGTCTGGCCCCGTCACTTCCATCAGGCCAGAATCCAATCTGGCCCCGTCACTTCAATCAGGCCCCATTCCAATCTGGCACCGGAACTTCCATCACGCACCATTCCAATCTGAACCCGTCACTCCGATCAGGACCCATTCCAATCTGGCCCAGGCACTCCAATCAGGCCCCATTCCAATCTGGCCCCGTCACTGACATTAGGCCCGATTCCAATCTGGCCCCGTCACTTCGATCAGGTCCCATTCCAGTTTGGCTCCGTCACTCCGATTAGGGCCCATTCCAATCTGGCCCCTTCACTTCCATTAGGTCCGTTTCCAATCTGTCCCCGTCACTTCGATCAGGCCCCATTCCAGTCTGGCCCCGTCACTTCCATCAGGCCAGATTCCAATCTGTCGGCGTCACTTCCATCAGGTCATATACCAATCTGGCTCTGGCACTTCCATCAGGCCCCATTACAATCTAGCCCCGTCTCATCGATCAGGCTCCATTCCAATCTGGCGCCGTCACTTTCATCAGGCCTCATTCCAATCTGCCCGGTCACTTCCATCAGGCCCGATGCCAATCTGGCCCCGTCACTTCAATCAGATCCCATTCCAATCTGGCCCCGTCACTCGGATCAGGCCCCATCCTACTCTGACCCCGTCACTTCGATCAGGCCCCATTCCAGTCTGGTCCCGTCTCTCCGATCAGGACACACTCCAATCTGGCCCCGGCACGTCCATCAGGCACCATTCCAATCTGGCCCCATAACTTCGATCAGGACTAATTCCAGTCTGGTCCCGTCACTCCGATCAGTCCCCATTCCAATCTGGAACCGGCACTCCGATCAGGACCCATGCCAATCTGGCCCCATCACTTCCATTAAGCAAAATTCCAATCTGGCCCCGTCACTTCGATCAGGCCCCATTCCAGTCTGGCCCCGTCACTTCCATTAGGCCCGAATCCAATCTGGTCCCGTCACTTCGATCAGGCTCCATTCCAATCTGGCTCTGTCACTCCGATCAGGCCCTATTCCAATCTGGCACCGTGACTTCCATTAGGCCCGTTTCCAATCTGGCCCCAACACTTCGATCAGGCCCCATTCCAGTCTGGCCCCATCACTTCCATCAGGTCATATACAAATCTGGCCCTGGCACTTCCATCAGGCCCCATTACAATCTGGCCCCGTCCCTTCGATCAGGCCCGATTCCAAAATGGCCCCGTCACTCCCATCAGGCGCCATTACTTCCATTAGGCCCGATTCCAATCTGGCCCCGTCACTTCGATAGGGCCCATTCCAATCTGGCCCCGGCACTTCGATCAGATCCCATTCCAATCTGGCCCCGTCACTCCGATCAGGCCCCATTCTAATCTGACCCCGTCACTTCGATCAGGCCCCATTCCAGTCTGGTCCCGTCACTTCCATCAGGCCCGAATCCAATCTGGCCCCGTCACTTCGATCAGGCCCCATTCCAATCTGGCCCAGTCACTTCCATCAGGCCCCATTACAATCTGGCCCCGTCACTCCGATCAGGACCCATTCCAATCTGGCCCCGTTACTCTGATCTGGCCACATTCCAATCAGGCCCCGTCACTCCGATCAGGCCTGATTCCAATCTGGCCCCGTAACTTCCATTAGGCCCGATTCCAATGTGGCCCCGTCACTTCGATCAGGCCCCATTCCAGTCTAGCCCCGTCACTTCCATCAGGCCCCATTCCAATCTGGCCCTGTCACTTCGATCAGGCCCGATTCCAATCTGGCCCCGTCACTTCGATCAGGCCAGATTCCAATCTGGACCCGTCACTTCCATCAGTCCCGATTCCAATCTGGCCCCGTCACTCCCATCAGGCGCCATCACTTCCATTAGGCCCGATTCCAATCTGGCCCCGTCACTTCAATCAGGCCATATTCCAATCTGGCCCCGGCACTTCGATCAGATCCCATTCCAATCTGGCCCCGTCACTCCGATCAGACCCCATTCTAATCTGACCCCGTCACTTCGATCAGGCCCCTTTCCAATCTGGTCCCGTCACTTCCATCAGGCCCGAATCCAATCTGGCCCCGTCACTTCGATCAGGCCCCATTCCAGTCTGGTCCTGTCACTCCGATCAGGCCCCACTCCAATCTGGAACCGGCACTCCGATCATGCCCCACTCCAATCTGGCCCCGGCACATCCATCAGGCGCCATTCCAATCTGGCCCCATAACTTCGATCAGGACTAATTCCAAACTGGTCCCGTCACTCCGATCAGGCCCCATTCCAATCTGGAACCGGCACTCCGATCAGGACCCATTCCAATCTGGCCTCATCACTTCCATTAGGCAAAATTCCAATCTGGCCCCGTCACTTCGATCAGGCCCCATTCCAGTCTGGCCCCTTCACTTCCATCAGGCCCCATTCCAATCTGGCTCCGGCACGTCGATCAGGCCCCATTTCAGTCTGGCCCCTTCACTTCCATCAGGCCCCATTCCAATCTGGCACCGGAACTTCCATCACGCACCATTCCAATCTGGCCCCGTCACGTCGATCAGGCCCCATTCCAATCTGGCCCAGGCACTCCAATCAGGCCCCATTCCAATCTGGCCCCGTCACTTCCATTAGGCCCGATTCCAATCTGGCCCCGTCACTTCGATCAGGCCCCATTCCAGTTTGGCCCCCGCACTTCGATCAGGCCCCATTCCAATCTGGCCCCATCACTTCGATCAGGCTCCATTCCAATCTGGCTCCGTCACTCCGTTCAGTCCCCATTCCAATCTGGCCCCTTCACTTCCATTAGGCCCGTTTCCAATCTGTCCCCGTCACTTCGATCAGGCCCCATTCCAGTCTAGCCCTGTCACTTCCATCAGGCCCCATTCCAATCTGGCCCTGTCACTTCGATCAGGCCCGATTCCAATCTGGCCCAGTCACTTCGATCAGGCCAGATTCCAATCTGGACCCGTCACTTCCATCAGGCCCCATTCCAATCTGGCCCTGTCACTTCGATCAGGCCCGATTCCAATCTGGCCCAGTCACTTCGATCAGGCCAGATTCCAATCTGGACCCGTCACTTCCATCAGGCCCGATTCCAATCTGGCCTCTTCACTTAGATCAGGCCCAATTCCAATATGGCCCCGTCACTCCCATCAGGCGCCATCACTTCCATTAGGCCCGATTCCAATCTGGCCCCGTCACTTCGATCAGGCCATATTCCAATCTGGCCCCGTCATTTCGATCAGGCTCCATTCCAATCTGGCTCCGGCACTTCCATCAGACCTGATTCCAATCTGGCCCCGGCACTTCGATCAGATCCCATTCCAATCTGGCCCCGTCACTCCGATCAGACCCCATTCTAATCTGACCCCGTCACTTCGATAAGGCCCCTTTCCAATCTGGTCCCGTCACTTCCATCAGGCTCGAATCCAATCTGGCCCCGTCACATCGATCAGGCCCCACTCCAATCTGGAACCGGCACTCCGATCAGGCCCCACTCCAATCTGGCCCCGGCACATCCATCAGGCGCCATTCCAATCTGGCCCCATAACTTCGATCAGGACTAATTCCAATCTGGCCCCGTCACTCCGATCAGGCCCCATTCCAATCTGGAACCGGCACTCCGATCAGGACCCATTCCAATCTGGCCCCATCACTTCCATTAGGCAAAATTCCAATCTGGCCCCGTCACTTCGATCAGGCCCCATTCCAGTCTGGCCACTTCACTTCCATCAGGTCCGAATCCAATCTGGTCCCGTCACTTCGATCAGGCCCCATTCCAGTCTGGCCCCGTCACTTCCATCAGGCCAGAATCCAATCTGGCCCCGTCACTTCAATCAGGCCCCATTCCAATCTGGCACCGGAACTTCCATCACGCACCATTCCAATCTGAACCCGTCACTCCAATCAGGCCCCATTCCAATCTGGCCCCGTCACTGACATTAGGCCCGATTCCAATCTGGCCCCGTCACTTCGATCAGGTCCCATTCCAGTTTGGCTCCCGCACTTCGTTCAGGCCCCATTCTAATCTGGCCCCATCACTTCGATCAGGCCCCATTCCAATCTGGCTTCGTCACTCCGATCAGGCCCCATTCCAATCTGGCTCCGTCACTCCGATTAGGGCCCATTCCAATCTGGCCCCTTCACTTCCATTAGGTCCGTTTCCAATCTGTCCCCGTCACTTCGATCAGGCCCCATTCCAGTCTGGCCCCGTCACTTCCATCAGGCCAGATTCCAATCTGTCGGCGTCACTTCCATCAGGTCATATACCAATCTGGCTCTGGCACTTCCATCAGGCCCCATTACAATCTAGCCCCGTCTCATCGATCAGGCTCCATTCCAATCTGGCGCCGTCACTTTCATCAGGCCTCATTCCAATCTGCCCGGTCACTTCCATCAGGCCCGATGCCAATCTGGCCCCGTCACTTCAATCAGATCCCATTCCAATCTGGCCCCGTCACTCGGATCAGGCCCCATCCTACTCTGACCCCGTCACTTCGATCAGGCCCCATTCCAGTCTGGTCCCGTCTCTCCGATCAGGACACACTCCAATCTGGCCCCGGCACGTCCATCAGGCACCATTCCAATCTGGCCCCATAACTTCGATCAGGACTAATTCCAGTCTGGTCCCGTCACTCCGATCAGTCCCCATTCCAATCTGGAACCGGCACTCCGATCAGGACCCATGCCAATCTGGCCCCATCACTTCCATTAAGCAAAATTCCAATCTGGCCCCGTCACTTCGATCAGGCCCCATTCCAGTCTGGCCCCGTCACTTCCATTAGGCCCGAATCCAATCTGGTCCCGTCACTTCGATCAGGCTCCATTCCAATCTGGCTCTGTCACTCCGATCAGGCCCTATTCCAATCTGGCACCGTGACTTCCATTAGGCCCGTTTCCAATCTGGCCCCAACACTTCGATCAGGCCCCATTCCAGTCTGGCCCCATCACTTCCATCAGGTCATATACAAATCTGGCCCTGGCACTTCCATCAGGCCCCATTACAATCTGGCCCCGTCCCTTCGATCAGGCCCGATTCCAAAATGGCCCCGTCACTCCCATCAGGCGCCATTACTTCCATTAGGCCCGATTCCAATCTGGCCCCGTCACTTCGATAGGGCCCATTCCAATCTGGCCCCGGCACTTCGATCAGATCCCATTCCAATCTGGCCCCGTCACTCCGATCAGGCCCCATTCTAATCTGACCCCGTCACTTCGATCAGGCCCCATTCCAGTCTGGTCCCGTCACTTCCATCAGGCCCGAATCCAATCTGGCCCCGTCACTTCGATCAGGCCCCATTCCAATCTGGCCCAGTCACTTCCATCAGGCCCCATTACAATCTGGCCCCGTCACTCCGATCAGGACCCATTCCAATCTGGCCCCGTTACTCTGATCTGGCCACATTCCAATCAGGCCCCGTCACTCCGATCAGGCCTGATTCCAATCTGGCCCCGTAACTTCCATTAGGCCCGATTCCAATGTGGCCCCGTCACTTCGATCAGGCCCCATTCCAGTCTAGCCCCGTCACTTCCATCAGGCCCCATTCCAATCTGGCCCTGTCACTTCGATCAGGCCCGATTCCAATCTGGCCCCGTCACTTCGATCAGGCCAGATTCCAATCTGGACCCGTCACTTCCATCAGTCCCGATTCCAATCTGGCCCCGTCACTCCCATCAGGCGCCATCACTTCCATTAGGCCCGATTCCAATCTGGCCCCGTCACTTCAATCAGGCCATATTCCAATCTGGCCCCGGCACTTCGATCAGATCCCATTCCAATCTGGCCCCGTCACTCCGATCAGACCCCATTCTAATCTGACCCCGTCACTTCGATCAGGCCCCTTTCCAATCTGGTCCCGTCACTTCCATCAGGCCCGAATCCAATCTGGCCCCGTCACTTCGATCAGGCCCCATTCCAGTCTGGTCCCGTCACTCCGATCAGGCCCCACTCCAATCTGGAACCGGCACTCCGATCATGCCCCACTCCAATCTGGCCCCGGCACATCCATCAGGCGCCATTCCAATCTGGCCCCATAACTTCGATCAGGACTAATTCCAAACTGGTCCCGTCACTCCGATCAGGCCCCATTCCAATCTGGAACCGGCACTCCGATCAGGACCCATTCCAATCTGGCCTCATCACTTCCATTAGGCAAAATTCCAATCTGGCCCCGTCACTTCGATCAGGCCCCATTCCAGTCTGGCCCCTTCACTTCCATCAGGCCCCATTCCAATCTGGCTCCGGCACGTCGATCAGGCCCCATTTCAGTCTGGCCCCTTCACTTCCATCAGGCCCCATTCCAATCTGGCACCGGAACTTCCATCACGCACCATTCCAATCTGGCCCCGTCACGTCGATCAGGCCCCATTCCAATCTGGCCCAGGCACTCCAATCAGGCCCCATTCCAATCTGGCCCCGTCACTTCCATTAGGCCCGATTCCAATCTGGACCCGTCACTTCGATCAGGCCCCATTCCAGTTTGGCCCCCGCACTTCGATCAGGCCCCATTCCAATCTGGCCCCATCACTTCGATCAGGCTCCATTCCAATCTGGCTCCGTCACTCCGTTCAGTCCCCATTCCAATCTGGCCCCTTCACTTCCATTAGGCCCGTTTCCAATCTGTCCCCGTCACTTCGATCAGGCCCCATTCCAGTCTAGCCCTGTCACTTCCATCAGGCCCCATTCCAATCTGGCCCTGTCACTTCGATCAGGCCCGATTCCAATCTGGCCCAGTCACTTCGATCAGGCCAGATTCCAATCTGGACCCGTCACTTCCATCAGGCCCGATTCCAATCTGGCCTCTTCACTTAGATCAGGCCCAATTCCAATATGGCCCCGTCACTCCCATCAGGCGCCATCACTTCCATTAGGCCCGATTCCAATCTGGCCCCGTCACTTCGATCAGGCCATATTCCAATCTGGCCCCGTCATTTCGATCAGGCCCCATTCCAATCTGGCTCCGGCACTTCCATCAGACCTGATTCCAATCTGGCCCCGGCACTTCGATCAGATCCCATTCCAATCTGGCCCCGTCACTCCGATCAGACCCCATTCTAATCTGACCCCGTCACTTCGATAAGGCCCCTTTCCAATCTGGTCCCGTCACTTCCATTAGGCCCGAATCCAATCTGGCCCCGTCACATCGATCAGGCCCCACTCCAATCTGGAACCGGCACTCCGATCAGGCCCCACTCCAATCTGGCCCCGGCACATCCATCAGGCGCCATTCCAATCTGGCCCCATAACTTCGATCAGGACTAATTCCAATCTGGCCCCGTCACTCCGATCAGGCCCCATTCCAATCTGGAACCGGCACTCCGATCAGGACCCATTCCAATCTGGCCCCATCACTTCCATTAGGCAAAATTCCAATCTGGCCCCGTCACTTCGATCAGGCCCCATTCCAGTCTGGCCACTTCACTTCCATCAGGTCCGAATCCAATCTGGTCCCGTCACTTCGATCAGGCCCCATTCCAGTCTGGCCCCGTCACTTCCATCGGGCCAGAATCCAATCTGGCCCCGTCACTTCAATCAGGCCCCATTCCAATCTGGCACCGGAACTTCCATCATGCACCATTGCAATCTGAACCCGTCACTCCGATCAGGACCCATTCCAATCTGGCCCCGTCACGTCGATCAGGCCCCATTCCAATCTGGCCCCGTCACTCCGATCAGGCCCCATTCCAATCTGGCCCAGGCACACCAATCAGGCCCCATTCCAATCTGGCCCCATCACTTCCATTAGGCCCGATTCCAATCTGGCCCCGTCACTTCGATCAGGTCCCATTCCAGTTTGGCTCCCGCACTTCGTTCAGGCCCCATTCTAATCTGGCCCCATCACTTCGATCAGGCCCCATTCCAATCTGGCTTCGTCACTCCGATCAGGCCCCATTCCAATCTGGCCCCTTCACTTCCATTAGGCCCGTTTCCAATCTGACACCGGAACTTCCATCACGCCCCATACCAATCTGGACCCGTCACTCCAATCAGGACCCATTCCAAACTGGCCCCGTCACTTCGATCAGGTCCCATTCCAATCTGGCCCCGGCACTCCGATCAGGCCCCATCCCAATCTGGCCCCGTCACTCCGATCAAGCCCCATTCCAATCTGGCCCCGTCACTTCCATTAGGCACGATTCCAATCTGGCCCCGTCACTTCGATCAGGCCCCTTCCAGTTTGGCCCCCGCACTTCGATCAGGCCCCATTCCAATCTGGCCCCATCACTTC
>NW_027275065.1:0-69760 GCF_030028105.1 Mobula birostris
AGGTTTGCAGTCAGTACTTTGGTGTAAAATTGAAATGTATACTATTTGTATTATCTAAGCATTGTATGCACTGAGATAACAACTTTTTTGTGCTGATATGTGGAGCCATGAAAAAACTTTCAAACTACTCATGATCATTTGGGAAGTTAACCTAGCGTGTTTCCATTACGTTTGCAGACAGTACTTTGGTGTAAAATTGAAATGTATACTATTTGTATTATCTAAGCATTGTACGCACTGAGATAACAACTTTTTTGTGTTGATGTGTGGAGCCATGAAAAAACTTTCAAACTACTCATATTCATTTGGGAAGTTAACCTAAGGTGTTTCCATTAGGTTTGCAGTAAGTACTTTGGTGTAAAATTGAAATGTATACTATTTGTATTGTCTAAGCATAGTATGCACTGAGAAAGTAACTTGTTTGTCTTGATGAACAGAGGCATGAAACAACATTCAACCTACTCATACTCATGTGGGAAGTTAACCTAAAGTGTTTCCATTAGGTTTGCAGTAAGTACTTTGGTGTAAAATTGAAATGTATACCATTTGTATTATCTAAGCATTGCATGCACTGAGATAACAACATTTTTGTGTTGATGTGTAGAGCCATGAAACAACTTTCAAACTATTCATAATCATGTGGCAAGTTAACTTAAAATGTTTCCCAATGGTTCGCGCTCTGCACTTTGGTGGAAAATTGATTTATATACTACCTTAATGTCAGAACATAGTATGCACTGAGAAAGTAACTTTTTTGTCTTGATGAACAGAGGCATGAAACAACTTTCAAACTACTCATAATCATTTCGTAAGTTAACCTAAGGTGTTTCCATTAGGTTTGTAGCAAGTACTTTGGTGTAAAATTGAAATGTATACTATTTCTATTATCTAAGCATTGTATGCACTGAGATAACAACTTTTTTGTGTTGATGTGTGGAGCCATGAAAAAACTTTCAAACTACTCATAATCATTTGGGAAGTTAACCTAAGGTGTTTCCATTAGGTTTGCAGTAAGTACTTTGGTGTAAAATTGAAATGTATACTATTTGTATTATCTAACCATTGTATGCCCTGAGTTAACAACATTTTTGTGTTGATGTGTAGAGCCATGAAACAACGTTCAAACTATTCATAATCATGTGGGAAGTTAACTTCAAATGTTTCCCAATGGTTCGCGCTCTGCATTTTGGTGGAAAATTGAGATATATACTACCTTAATGTCAGAACATAGCATGCACTGAGAAAGTAACTTTTTTGTCTTGATGAACAGAGGCATGAAACAACTTTCAAACTACTAATACTCATGTGGAAAGTTAATCAAAGTTGTTTCCATTAGGTTTGCAGTAAGCACTTTGGTGTAAAATTGAAATGTATACTATTAGTATTATCTAAGCATTCTAAGCACTGAGATAACAACTTTTTTGTGTTGATGTGTGGAGCCATGAAAAAACTTTCAAACTACTCATAATCTTGTGGGAAGTTAAGCTAAGGTGTTTCCATGAGGTTTGCAGTAAGTACTTTGGTGTAAAATTGAAATGTATACGATTTCTATTGTCTAAGCATACTCTGCACTGAGAAAGTAATTTGTTTGTCTTGATGAACAGAGGCATGAAACAACTTTCAACCTACTCATACTCATGTGGAAAGTTAACCAAAGGTGTTTGCATTAGGATTGCAGTAAGTACTTTGGTGTAAAATTGAAATGTATACGATTTGCATTATCAGAGTATTGTATGCACTGAGATAACAACTTTTTTGTGTTGATGTGTGCAGCCATGAAAAAACTTTCAAACTACTCATAATCATTTGGGAAGTTAACCTAAGGTCTTTCCATTAGGTTTGTAGCAAATACTTTGGTGTAAAATTGAAATGTAAACTATTTGTATTATCTAAGCATTGTATGCACTGAGATAACAACTTTTTTGTGTTGGTGTGTGGAGCCATGAAAAAACTTTCAAACTACTCATAATCATTTGGGAAGTTAACCTAAGGTGTTTCCATTAGGTTTGCAGTAAGTACTATGGTGTAAAATTGAAATGTATACTATTTGTATTGTCTAAGCATAGTATGCACTGAGAAAGTAACTTTTTTGTTTTGATGAAGAGAGGCATGAAACAACTTTCAACCTACTCATACTCATGTGGGAAGTTAATCTAAGGTGTTTCCATTAGGTTTGCAGTAAGTACTTTGGTGTAAAATTGAAATGTATGCTATTTGTATTGTCTAAGCATAGTCTGCACTGAGAAAGTAATTTTTTTGTCTTGATGAACAGAGGCATGAAACAACTTTCAACCTACTCATACTCATGTGGGAAGTTCACCAAATGTTTTTCCATTAGGTTTGCAGTAAGTACTTTGGTGTAAAATTGAAATGAATGCTATTTGTATTGTAAAAGCATTGTATGCACTGAGAGATCAACTTTTTTCTCTTTATGTGCACAGGTATGAAACAACTTTCAGACATCTCAGAATCATGTGGGAAGTTAACCTAAGGTGTTTCCATTTGGTTTGCAGTAAGTACTTTGGTGTAAAATTGAAATGTATACTATTTGTATTATCTAACCATTGTATGCCCTGAGTTAACAACATTTTTGTGTTGATGTGTAGAGCCAGGAAACAACTTTCAAACTATTCATAATCATGTGGGAAGTTAACTTAAAATGTTTCCCAATGGTTCGCGCTCTGCACTTTGGTGGAAAATTGAGATATATACTACCTTAATGTCAGAACATAGTATGCACTGAGAAAGTAACTTTTTTGTCTTGATGAACAGAGGCATGAAACAACTTTCAAACTACTCATAATCATTTCGTAAGTTAACCTAAGTTGTTTCCATTAGGTTTGTAGCAAGTACTTTGGTGTAAAATTGAAATGTATACTATTTCTATTATCTAAGCATTGTATGCACTGAGATAACAACTTTTTTGTGTTGATGTGTGGAGCCATGAAAAAACTTTCAAACTACTCATAATCATTTGGGAAGTTAACCTAAGGTGTTTCCATTAGGTTTGCAGTAAGTACTTTGGTGTAAAATTGAAATGTATACTATTTGCACTGTAAAAGCATTGTATGCACTGAGAAATCAACTTTTTTCTCTTGATGTGCAGAGCCATAATACAACTTTCAAACTATTCATAATCATGTGGGAAGTTAATTTAAAATGTTTCCCAATGGTTTGCACTCTACACTTTGGTGGAAAATTGAGATGTATACTACCTCAATGTCAGAACATAGTAGGCACTGAGAAAGTAACTTTTTTGTCTTGATGAAGAGAGGCATGAAACAACTTTCAACCTACTCATGCTCATGTGGGAAGTTAACCAAAAGTGTTTCCATTTGGTTTGCAGTAAGTAGTTTGGAGTAAAATAGAAATGTATACTATTTGTATTGTCTCTGTATAGTATGCACTGAGATAACAACTTTTTTGTTTTCATGTGTAGAGCCATAATACAACTTTCAAACATCTCAGAAACATGTGGGAAGTTAACCAAAGGTATTTCCATTAGGTTTGCAGTGAGTACTTTGGTGTAAAATTGAAATGTATACTATTTGTATTGCCTGAGCCTAGTATGCACTTAGAAAGTAACTTTTTTGTCTTGATGAACAGAGGCATGAAACAACTTTCAACCTACTCATAGTCATGTGGGAAGCTAACCAAAGGTGTTTGCATTAGGTTTGCAGTAA
The DNA here is from genome assembly GCF_030028105.1 of Mobula birostris. Lineage (NCBI taxonomy): Eukaryota > Metazoa > Chordata > Chondrichthyes > Myliobatiformes > Myliobatidae > Mobula > Mobula birostris. The sequence continues at coordinate 3,684 of NW_027275065.1, forward strand.
GTACTTTGGTGTAAAAGTGAAATGTATGCTATTTGTATTGTAAAAGCATTGTATGCACTGAGAGATCAACTTTTTTGTTTTCATGTGTAGAGCCATAATACAACTTTCAAACAACTCAGAAACGTGTGGGAAGTTAACCTAAGGTGTTTCCATTAGGTTTGCATTAAGTACTTTGGTGTAAAATTGAAGTGTATACTATTTGTATTACCTAACCATTGTATGCCCTGAGTTATCAACATTTTTGTGTTGATGGGTAGAGCCATGAAACAACTTTCAAACTATTCATAATCATGTGGGAAGTTAACTTAAAATGTTTCCCAATGGTTTGCACTCTGCACTTTGGTGGAAAATTGAGATGTATACTACCTTAATGTCTAACAGAGTATGCACTGAGAAAGTAACTTTTTTGTCTTCATGAACAGAGGCATGAAACAACTTTCAACCTACTCATACTCATGTGGGAAGTTAACCAAAGGTTTTTCCATTAGGTTTGCAGTAAGTACTTTGGTGTAAAATTGAAATGTATGCTATTTGTATTGTAAAAGCATTGTATGCACTGAGAGATCAACTTTTTTGTCTTTATGTGCACAGGTGTGAAACAACTTTCAGACATCTCAGAATCATGTGGGAAGTTAACCTAAGGTGTTTCCATTAGGTTTGCAGTAAGTACTTGGTGTAAAATTGAAATGTATACTATTTGTATTATCTAACCATTGTATGCACTGAGATAACAACTTTTTTGTGTTGATGTGTGGAGCCATGAAAAAACTTTCAAACTACTCATAATCATTTGGGAAGTTAACCTAAGGTGTTTCCATTAGATTTGCAGTATGTAGTTTGGTGTAAAATTGAAATGTATACAATTTCTATTATTTAACCATTGTATGCCCTGACTTAACAACATTTTTGTGTTGATGTGTGGAGCCATGAAAAACCTTTCAAACTACTCATAATCATGTGGGAAGTTAACTTAAAATGTTTCCCAATGGTTTGCACTTTGCACTTTGGTGGAAAATTGAGATGTATACTACGTTAATGTCAGAAAATAGTATGCACTGAGAAATAACTTTTTTGTCTTGATGAACAGAGGCATGAAAGAACTTTCAACCTACTCATACTCATGTGGGAAGCTAACCAAAAGTGTTTCCATTCCGTTTGCAGTAAGTACTTTGGAGTAAAATTGAAATGTATACTATTTGTATTATCTAAGCATTCTATGCACTGAGATAACAACTTTTTTGTGTTGATGTGTGGAGCCATGAAAAAACTTTCAAACTACTCATGATCATTTGGGAAGTTAACCTAGGGTGTTTCCATTAGGTTTGAAATCAGTACTTTGGTGTAAAATTGAAATGTATACTATTTGTATTATCTAAGCATTGTATGCACTGAGATAACAACTTTTTTGTGTTGATGTGTGGAGCCATGAACAAGCTTTCAAACTACTCATATTCATTTGGGAAGTTAACCTAAGGTGTTTCCAATAGGTTTGCAGTAAGTACTTTGGTGTAAAATTAAAATGTACACTATTTGTATTGTCTAAGCATAGTATGCACTGAGAAAGTAACTTTTTTGTCTTGATGAACAGAGGCATGAAACAACATTCTACCTACTCATACTCATGTGGAAAGTTAGCCAAAGGTGTTTGCATTAGGTTTGCAGTAAGTACTTTGGTGTAAAATTGAAATGTATACTATTTGTATTATCTAAGCATTGCATGCCCTGAGATAACAACTTTTTTGTGTTGATGTGTGGAGCCATGAAAAAACTTTCAAACTACTCATGATTATTTGGGAAGTTAACCTAGGGTGTTTCCATTAGGTTTGCAGTCAGTACTTTGGTGTAAAATTGAAATGTATACTATTTGTATTATCTAAGCATTGTATGCACTGAGATAACAACTTTTTTGTGCTGATATGTGGAGCCATGAAAAAACTTTCAAACTACTCATGATCATTTGGGAAGTTAACCTAGCGTGTTTCCATTACGTTTGCAGACAGTACTTTGGTGTAAAATTGAAATGTATACTATTTGTATTATCTAAGCATTGTACGCACTGAGATAACAACTTTTTTGTGTTGATGTGTGGAGCCATGAAAAAACTTTCAAACTACTCATATTCATTTGGGAAGTTAACCTAAGGTGTTTCCATTAGGTTTGCAGTAAGTACTTTGGTGTAAAATTGAAATGTATACTATTTGTATTGTCTAAGCATAGTATGCACTGAGAAAGTAACTTGTTTGTCTTGATGAACAGAGGCATGAAACAACATTCAACCTACTCATACTCATCTGGGAAGTTAACCTAAAGTGTTTCCATTAGGTTTGCAGTAAGTACTTTGGTGTAAAATTGAAATGTATACCATTTGTATTATCTAAGCATTGCATGCACTGAGATAACAACATTTTTGTGTTGATGTGTAGAGCCATGAAACAACTTTCAAACTATTCATAATCATGTGGCAAGTTAACTTAAAATGTTTCCCAATGGTTCGCGCTCTGCACTTTGGTGGAAAATTGATTTATATACTACCTTAATGTCAGAACATAGTATGCACTGAGAAAGTAACTTTTTTGTCTTGATGAACAGAGGCATGAAACAACTTTCAAACTACTCATAATCATTTCGTAAGTTAACCTAAGGTGTTTCCATTAGGTTTGTAGCAAGTACTTTGGTGTAAAATTGAAATGTATACTATTTCTATTATCTAAGCATTGTATGCACTGAGATAACAACTTTTTTGTGTTGATGTGTGGAGCCATGAAAAAACTTTCAAACTACTCATAATCATTTGGGAAGTTAACCTAAGGTGTTTCCATTAGGTTTGCAGTAAGTACTTTGGTGTAAAATTGAAATGTATACTATTTGTATTATCTAACCATTGTATGCCCTGAGTTAACAACATTTTTGTGTTGATGTGTAGAGCCATGAAACAACGTTCAAACTATTCATAATCATGTGGGAAGTTAACTTCAAATGTTTCCCAATGGTTCGCGCTCTGCATTTTGGTGGAAAATTGAGATATATACTACCTTAATGTCAGAACATAGCATGCACTGAGAAAGTAACTTTTTTGTCTTGATGAACAGAGGCATGAAACAACTTTCAAACTACTAATACTCATGTGGAAAGTTAATCAAAGTTGTTTCCATTAGGTTTGCAGTAAGCACTTTGGTGTAAAATTGAAATGTATACTATTAGTATTATCTAAGCATTCTAAGCACTGAGATAACAACTTTTTTGTGTTGATGTGTGGAGCCATGAAAAAACTTTCAAACTACTCATAATCTTGTGGGAAGTTAAGCTAAGGTGTTTCCATGAGGTTTGCAGTAAGTACTCTGGTGTAAAATTGAAATGTATACGATTTCTATTGTCTAAGCATAGTCTGCACTGAGAAAGTAATTTGTTTGTCTTGATGAACAGAGGCATGAAACAACTTTCAACCTACTCATACTCATGTGGAAAGTTAACCAAAGGTGTTTGCATTAGGATTGCAGTAAGTACTTTGGTGTAAAATTGAAATGTATACGATTTGCATTATCAGAGTATTGTATGCACTGAGATAACAACTTTTTTGTGTTGATGTGTGCAGCCATGAAAAAACTTTCAAACTACTCATAATCATTTGGGAAGTTAACCTAAGGTCTTTCCATTAGGTTTGTAGCAAATACTTTGGTGTAAAATTGAAATGTAAACTATTTGTATTATCTAAGCATTGTATGCACTGAGATAACAACTTTTTTGTGTTGGTGTGTGGAGCCATGAAAAAACTTTCAAACTACTCATAATCATTTGGGAAGTTAACCTAAGGTGTTTCCATTAGGTTTGCAGTAAGTACTATGGTGTAAAATTGAAATGTATACTATTTGTATTGTCTAAGCATAGTATGCACTGAGAAAGTAACTTTTTTGTTTTGATGAAGAGAGGCATGAAACAACTTTCAACCTACTCATACTCATGTGGGAAGTTAACCTAAGGTGTTTCCATTAGGTTTGCAGTAAGTACTTTGGTGTAAAATTGAAATGTATGCTATTTGTATTGTCTAAGCATAGTCTGCACTGAGAAAGTAATTTTTTTGTCTTGATGAACAGAGGCATGAAACAACTTTCAACCTACTCATACTCATGTGGGAAGTTCACCAAATGTTTTTCCATTAGGTTTGCAGTAAGTACTTTGGTGTAAAATTGAAATGAATGCTATTTGTATTGTAAAAGCATTGTATGCACTGAGAGATCAACTTTTTTCTCTTTATGTGCACAGGTATGAAACAACTTTCAGACATCTCAGAATCATGTGGGAAGTTAACCTAAGGTGTTTCCATTTGGTTTGCAGTAAGTACTTTGGTGTAAAATTGAAATGTATACTATTTGTATTATCTAACCATTGTATGCCCTGAGTTAACAACATTTTTGTGTTGATGTGTAGAGCCAGGAAACAACTTTCAAACTATTCATAATCATGTGGGAAGTTAACTTAAAATGTTTCCCAATGGTTCGCGCTCTGCACTTTGGTGGAAAATTGAGATATATACTACCTTAATGTCAGAACATAGTATGCACTGAGAAAGTAACTTTTTTGTCTTGATGAACAGAGGCATGAAACAACTTTCAAACTACTCATAATCATTTCGTAAGTTAACCTAAGTTGTTTCCATTAGGTTTGTAGCAAGTACTTTGGTGTAAAATTGAAATGTATACTATTTCTATTATCTAAGCATTGTATGCACTGAGATAACAACTTTTTTGTGTTGATGTGTGGAGCCATGAAAAAACTTTCAAACTACTCATAATCATTTGGGAAGTTAACCTAAGGTGTTTCCATTAGGTTTGCAGTAAGTACTTTGGTGTAAAATTGAAATGTATACTATTTGTATTATCTAACCATTGTATGCCCTGAGTTAACAACATTTTTGTGTTGATGTGTAGAGCCATGAAACAACGTTCAAACTATTCATAATCATGTGGGAAGTTAACTTCAAATGTTTCCCAATGGTTCGCGCTCTGCACTTTGGTGGAAAATTGAGATATATACTACCTTAACGTCAGAACATAGTATGCACTGAGAAAGTAACTTTTTTGTCTTGATGAACAGAGGCATGAAACAACTTTCAAACTACTAATACTCATGTGGAAAGTTAATCAAAGGTGTTTCCATTAGGTTTGCAGTAAGTACTTTGGTGTAAAATTGAAATGTATACTATTTGTATTATCTAAGCATTCTATGCACTGAGATAACAACTTTTTTGTGTTGATGTGTGGAGCCATGAAAAAACTTTCAAACTACTCATAATCTTGTGGGAAGTTAAGCTAAGGTGTTTCCATGAGGTTTGCAGTAAGTACTTTGGTGTAAAATTGAAATGTATACGATTTCTATTGTCTAAGCATAGTATGCACTGAGGAAGTAATTTGTTTGTCTTGATGAACAGAGGCATGAAACAACTTTCAACCTACTCATACTCATGTGGAAAGTTAACCAAAGGTGTTTGCATTAGGATTGCAGAAAGTACTTTGGTGTAAAATTGAAATGTATACGATTTGCATTATCAGAGTATTGTATGCACTGAGATAACAACTTTTTTGTGTTGATGTGTGCAGCCATGAAAAAACTTTCAAACTACTCATAATCATTTGGGAAGTTAACCTAAGGTCTTTCCATTAGGTTTGTAGCAAATACTTTGGTGTAAAATTGAAATGTATACTATTTGTATTATCTAAGAATTGTATGCACTGAGATAACAACTTTTTTGTGTTGGTGTGTGGAGCCATGAAAAAACTTTCAAACTACTCATAATCATTTGGGACGTTAACCTAAGGTGCTTCCATTAGGTTTGCAGTAAGTACTATGGTGTAAAATTGAAATGTATACTATTTGTATTGTCTAAGCATAGTATGCACTGAGAAAGTAACTTTTTTGTTTTGATGAAGAGAGGCATGAAACAACTTTCAACCTACTCATAATCATTTGGGAAGTTAACCTAAGGTGTTTCCATTAGGTTTGCAGTAAGTACTATGGTGTAAAATTGAAATGTATACTATTTGTATTGTCTAAGCATAGTATGCACTGAGAAAGTAACTTTTTTGTTTTGATGAAGAGAGGCATGAAACAACTTTCAACCTACTCATACTCATGTGGGAAGTTAACCTAAGGTGTTTCCATTAGGTTTGCAGTAAGTACTTTGGTGTAAAATTGAAATGTATGCTATTTGTATTGTCTAAGCATAGTCTGCACTGAGAAAGTAATTTTTTTGTCTTGATGAACAGAGGCATGAAACAACTTTCAACCTACTCATACTCATGTGGGAAGTTCACCAAATGTTTTTCCATTAGGTTTGCAGTAAGTACTTTGGTGTAAAATTGAAATGAATGCTATTTGTATTGTAAAAGCATTGTATGCACTGAGAGATCAACTTTTTTCTCTTTATGTGCACAGGTATGAAACAACTTTCAGACATCTCAGAATCATGTGGGAAGTTAACCTAAGGTGTTTCCATTTGGTTTGCAGTAAGTACTTTGGTGTAAAATTGAAATGTATACTATTTGTATTATCTAACCATTGTATGCCCTGAGTTAACAACATTTTTGTGTTGATGTGTAGAGCCAGGAAACAACTTTCAAACTATTCATAATCATGTGGGAAGTTAACTTAAAATGTTTCCCAATGGTTCGCGCTCTGCACTTTGGTGGAAAATTGAGATATATACTACCTTAATGTCAGAACATAGTATGCACTGAGAAAGTAACTTTTTTGTCTTGATGAACAGAGGCATGAAACAACTTTCAAACTACTCATAATCATTTCGTAAGTTAACCTAAGTTGTTTCCATTAGGTTTGTAGCAAGTACTTTGGTGTAAAATTGAAATGTATACTATTTCTATTATCTAAGCATTGTATGCACTGAGATAACAACTTTTTTGTGTTGATGTGTGGAGCCATGAAAAAACTTTCAAACTACTCATAATCATTTGGGAAGTTAACCTAAGGTGTTTCCATTAGGTTTGCAGTAAGTACTTTGGTGTAAAATTGAAATGTATACTATTTGTATTATCTAACCATTGTATGCCCTGAGTTAACAACATTTTTGTGTTGATGTGTAGAGCCATGAAACAACGTTCAAACTATTCATAATCATGTGGGAAGTTAACTTCAAATGTTTCCCAATGGTTCGCGCTCTGCACTTTGGTGGAAAATTGAGATATATACTACCTTAACGTCAGAACATAGTATGCACTGAGAAAGTAACTTTTTTGTCTTGATGAACAGAGGCATGAAACAACTTTCAAACTACTAATACTCATGTGGAAAGTTAATCAAAGGTGTTTCCATTAGGTTTGCAGTAAGTACTTTGGTGTAAAATTGAAATGTATACTATTTGTATTATCTAAGCATTCTATGCACTGAGATAACAACTTTTTTGTGTTGATGTGTGGAGCCATGAAAAAACTTTCAAACTACTCATAATCTTGTGGGAAGTTAAGCTAAGGTGTTTCCATGAGGTTTGCAGTAAGTACTTTGGTGTAAAATTGAAATGTATACGATTTCTATTGTCTAAGCATAGTATGCACTGAGGAAGTAATTTGTTTGTCTTGATGAACAGAGGCATGAAACAACTTTCAACCTACTCATACTCATGTGGAAAGTTAACCAAAGGTGTTTGCATTAGGATTGCAGAAAGTACTTTGGTGTAAAATTGAAATGTATACGATTTGCATTATCAGAGTATTGTATGCACTGAGATAACAACTTTTTTGTGTTGATGTGTGCAGCCATGAAAAAACTTTCAAACTACTCATAATCATTTGGGAAGTTAACCTAAGGTCTTTCCATTAGGTTTGTAGCAAATACTTTGGTGTAAAATTGAAATGTATACTATTTGTATTATCTAAGAATTGTATGCACTGAGATAACAACTTTTTTGTGTTGGTGTGTGGAGCCATGAAAAAACTTTCAAACTACTCATAATCATTTGGGACGTTAACCTAAGGTGCTTCCATTAGGTTTGCAGTAAGTACTATGGTGTAAAATTGAAATGTATACTATTTGTATTGTCTAAGCATAGTATGCACTGAGAAAGTAACTTTTTTGTTTTGATGAAGAGAGGCATGAAACAACTTTCAACCTACTCATACTCATGTGGGAAGTTAACCTAAGGTGTTTGCATTAGGTTTGCAGTAAGTACTTTGGTGTAAAATTGAAATGTATACTATTTGTATTGTCTAAGCATAGTCTGCACTGAGAAAGTAATTTTTTTGTCTTGATGAACACAGGCATGAAACAACTTTCAACCTACTTATACTCATGTGGGAAGTTCACCAAACGTTTTTCCATTAGGTTTGCAGTAAGTACTTTGGTGTAAAATTGAAATGAATGCTATTTGTATTGTAAAAGCATTGTATGCACTGAGAGATCAACTTTTTTCTCTTTATGTGCACAGGTATGAAACAACTTTCAGACATCTCAGAATCATGTGGGAAGTTAACCTAAGGTGTTTCCATTTGGTTTGCAGTAAGTACTTTGGTGTAAAATTGAAATGTATACTATTTCTATTATCTAAGCATTGTATGCACTGAGATAACAACTTTTTTGTGTTGTTGTGTGGAGCCATGAAAAAACTTTCAAACTACTCAGAATCATTTGGGAAGTTAACCTAAGGTGTTTCCATTAGGTTTGCAGTATGTAGTTTGGTGTAAAATTGAAATGTATACTATTTGTATTATCTAACCATTGTATACCCTGAGTTAACAACATTTTTGTGTTGATGTGTAGAGCCAGGAAACAACTTTCAAACTATTCATAATCATGTGGGAAGTTATCTTAAAATGTTTCCCAATGGTTCGCGCACTGCACTTTGGTGGAAAATTGAGATATATACTACCTTAATGTCAGAACATAGTATGCACTGAGAAAGTAACTTTTTTGTCTTGATGAACAGAGGCATGAAACAACTTTCAAACTACTCATAATCATTTCGTAAGTTAACCTAAGGTGTTTCCATTAGGTTTGTAGCAAGTACTTTGGTGTAAAATTGAAATGTATACTATTTCTATTATCTAAGCATTGTATGCACTGAGATAACAACTTTTTTGTGTTGATGTTTGGAGCCATGAAAAAACTTTCAAACTACTCATAATCATTTGGGAAGTTAACCTAAGGTGTTTCCATTAGGTTTGCAGTAAGTACATTGGTGTAAAATTGAAATGTATACTATTTGTATTATCTAACCATTGTATGCCCTGAGTTAACAACATTTTTGTGTTGATGTGTAGAGCCATGAAACAACGTTCAAACTATTCATAATCATGTGGGAAGTTAACTTCAAATGTTTCCCAATGGTTCGCGCTCTGCACTTTGGTGGAAAATTGAGATATATACTACCTTAATGTCAGAACATAGAATGCACTGAGAAAGTAACTTTTTTGTCTTGATGAACAGAGGCATGAAACAACTTTCAAACTACTAATACTCATGTGGAAAGTTAATCAAAGGTGTTTCCATTAGGTTTGCAGTACGTACTTTGGTGTAAAATTGAAATGTATACTATTTGTATTATCTAAGCATTCTATGCACTGAGATAACAACTTTTTTGTGTTGATGTGTGCAGCCATGAAAAAACTTTCAAACTACTCATAATCATTTGGGAAGTTAACCTAAGGTCTTTCCATTAGGTTTGTAGCAAATACTTTGGTGTTAAATTGAAATGTATACTATTTGTATTATCTAAGCATTGTATGCACTGAGATAACAACTTTTTTGTGTTGGTGTGTGGAGCCATGAAAAAACTTTCAAACTACTCATAATCATTTGGGACGTTAACCTAAGGTGTTTCCATTAGGTTTGCAGTAAGTACTATGGTGTAAAATTGAAATGTATACTATTTGTATTGTCTAAGCATAGTATGCACTGAGAAAGTAACTTTTTTGTTTTGATGAAGAGAGGCATGAAACAACTTTCAACCTACTCATACTCATGTGGGAAGTTAACCTAAGGTGTTTGCATTAGGTTTGCAGTAAGTACTTTGGTGTAAAATTGAAATGTATACTATTTGTATTGTCTAAGCATAGTCTGCACTGAGAAAGTAATTTTTTTGTCTTGATGAACAGAGGCATGAAACAACTTTCAACCTACTCATACTCATGTGGGAAGTTCACCAAACGTTTTTCCATTAGGTTTGCAGTAAGTACTTTGGTGTAAAATTGAAATGAATGCTATTTGTATTGTAAAAGCATTGTATGCACTGAGAGATCAACTTTTTTCTCTTTATGTGCACAGGTATGAAACAACTTTCAGACATCTCAGAATCATGTGGGAAGTTAACCTAAGGTGTTTCCATTTGGTTTGCAGTAAGTACTTTGGTGTAAAATTGAAATGTATACTATTTGTATTATCTAAGCATTGTATGCACTGAGATAACAACTTTTTTGTGTTGATGTGTGGAGCCATGAAAAAACTTTCAAACTACTCAGAATCATTTGGGAAGTTAACCTGAGGTGTTTCCATTAGGTTTGCAGTATGTAGTTTGGTGTAAAATTGAAATGTATACTATTTGTATTATCTAACCATTGTATGCCCTGAGTTAACAACATTTTTGTGTTGATGTGTAGAGCCAGGAAACAACTTTCAAACTATTCATAATCATGTGGGAAGTTAACTTAAAATGTTTCCCAATGGTTCGCGCTCTGCACTTTGGTGGAAAATTGAGATATATACTACCTTAATGTCAGAACATAGTATGCACTGAGAAAGTAACTTTTTTGTCTTGATGAACAGAGGCATGAAACAACTTTCAAACTACTCATAATCATTTCGTAAGTTAACCTAAGTTGTTTCCATTAGGTTTGTAGCAAGTACTTTGGTGTAAAATTGAAATGTATACTATTTCTATTATCTAAGCATTGTATGCACTGAGATAACAACTTTTTTGTGTTGATGTGTGGAGCCATGAAAAAACTTTCAAACTACTCATAATCATTTGGGAAGTTAACCTAAGGTGTTTCCATTAGGTTTGCAGTAAGTACTTTGGTGTAAAATTGAAATGTATACTATTTGTATTATCTAACCATTGTATGCCCTGGGTTAACAACATTTTTGTGTTGATGTGTAGAGCCATGAAACAACGTTCAAACTATTCATAATCATGTGGGAAGTTAACTTCAAATGTTTCCCAATGGTTCGCGCTCTGCACTTTGGTGGAAAATTGAGATATATACTACCTTAATGTCAGAACATAGAATGCACTGAGAAAGTAACTTTTTTGTCTTGATGAACAGAGGCATGAAACAACTTTCAAACTACTAATACTCATGTGGAAAGTTAATCAAAGGTGTTTCCATTAGGTTTGCAGTACGTACTTTGGTGTAAAATTGAAATGTATACTATTTGTATTATCTAAGCATTCTATGCACTGAGATAACAACTTTTTTGTGTTGATGTGTGCAGCCATGAAAAAACTTTCAAACTACTCATAATCATTTGGGAAGTTAACCTAAGGTCTTTCCATTAGGTTTGTAGCAAATACTTTGGTGTTAAATTGAAATGTATACTATTTGTATTATCTAAGCATTGTATGCACTGAGATAACAACTTTTTTGTGTTGGTGTGTGGAGCCATGAAAAAACTTTCAAACTACTCATAATCATTTGGGAAGTTAACCTAAGGTGTTTCCATTAGGTTTGCAGTAAGTACTATGGTGTAAAATTGAAATGTATACTATTTGTATTGTCTAAGCATAGTATGCACTGAGAAAGTAACTTTTTTGTTTTGATGAAGAGAGGCATGAAACAACTTTCAACCTACTCATACTCATGTGGGAAGTTAACCTAAGGTGTTTCCATTAGGTTTGCAGTAAGTACTTTGGTGTAAAATTGAAATGTATGCTATTTGTATTGTCTAAGCATAGTCTGCACTGAGAAAGTAATTTTTTTGTCTTGATGAACAGAGGCATGAAACAACTTTCAACCTACTCATACTCATGTGGGAAGTTCACCAAATGTTTTTCCATTAGGTTTGCAGTAAGTACTTTGGTGTAAAATTGAAATGAATGCTATTTGTATTGTAAAAGCATTGTATGCACTGAGAGATCAACTTTTTTCTCTTTATGTGCACAGGTATGAAACAACTTTCAGACATCTCAGAATCATGTGGGAAGTTAACCTAAGGTGTTTCCATTTGGTTTGCAGTAAGTACTTTGGTGTAAAATTGAAATGTATACTATTTGTATTATCTAACCATTGTATGCCCTGAGTTAACAACATTTTTGTGTTGATGTGTAGAGCCAGGAAACAACTTTCAAACTATTCATAATCATGTGGGAAGTTAACTTAAAATGTTTCCCAATGGTTCGCGCTCTGCACTTTGGTGGAAAATTGAGATATATACTACCTTAATGTCAGAACATAGTATGCACTGAGAAAGTAACTTTTTTGTCTTGATGAACAGAGGCATGAAACAACTTTCAAACTACTCATAATCATTTCGTAAGTTAACCTAAGTTGTTTCCATTAGGTTTGTAGCAAGTACTTTGGTGTAAAATTGAAATGTATACTATTTCTATTATCTAAGCATTGTATGCACTGAGATAACAACTTTTTTGTGTTGATGTGTGGAGCCATGAAAAAACTTTCAAACTACTCATAATCATTTGGGAAGTTAACCTAAGGTGTTTCCATTAGGTTTGCAGTAAGTACTTTGGTGTAAAATTGAAATGTATACTATTTGTATTATCTAACCATTGTATGCCCTGAGTTAACAACATTTTTGTGTTGATGTGTAGAGCCATGAAACAACGTTCAAACTATTCATAATCATGTGGGAAGTTAACTTCAAATGTTTCCCAATGGTTCGCGCTCTGCACTTTGGTGGAAAATTGAGATATATACTACCTTAACGTCAGAACATAGTATGCACTGAGAAAGTAACTTTTTTGTCTTGATGAACAGAGGCATGAAACAACTTTCAAACTACTAATACTCATGTGGAAAGTTAATCAAAGGTGTTTCCATTAGGTTTGCAGTAAGTACTTTGGTGTAAAATTGAAATGTATACTATTTGTATTATCTAAGCATTCTATGCACTGAGATAACAACTTTTTTGTGTTGATGTGTGGAGCCATGAAAAAACTTTCAAACTACTCATAATCTTGTGGGAAGTTAAGCTAAGGTGTTTCCATGAGGTTTGCAGTAAGTACTTTGGTGTAAAATTGAAATGTATACGATTTCTATTGTCTAAGCATAGTATGCACTGAGGAAGTAATTTGTTTGTCTTGATGAACAGAGGCATGAAACAACTTTCAACCTACTCATACTCATGTGGAAAGTTAACCAAAGGTGTTTGCATTAGGATTGCAGAAAGTACTTTGGTGTAAAATTGAAATGTATACGATTTGCATTATCAGAGTATTGTATGCACTGAGATAACAACTTTTTTGTGTTGATGTGTGCAGCCATGAAAAAACTTTCAAACTACTCATAATCATTTGGGAAGTTAACCTAAGGTCTTTCCATTAGGTTTGTAGCAAATACTTTGGTGTAAAATTGAAATGTATACTATTTGTATTATCTAAGAATTGTATGCACTGAGATAACAACTTTTTTGTGTTGGTGTGTGGAGCCATGAAAAAACTTTCAAACTACTCATAATCATTTGGGACGTTAACCTAAGGTGCTTCCATTAGGTTTGCAGTAAGTACTATGGTGTAAAATTGAAATGTATACTATTTGTATTGTCTAAGCATAGTATGCACTGAGAAAGTAACTTTTTTGTTTTGATGAAGAGAGGCATGAAACAACTTTCAACCTACTCATAATCATTTGGGAAGTTAACCTAAGGTGTTTCCATTAGGTTTGCAGTAAGTACTATGGTGTAAAATTGAAATGTATACTATTTGTATTGTCTAAGCATAGTATGCACTGAGAAAGTAACTTTTTTGTTTTGATGAAGAGAGGCATGAAACAACTTTCAACCTACTCATACTCATGTGGGAAGTTAACCTAAGGTGTTTCCATTAGGTTTGCAGTAAGTACTTTAGTGTAAAATTGAAATGTATGCTATTTGTATTGTCTAAGCATAGTCTGCACTGAGAAAGTAATTTTTTTGTCTTGATGAACAGAGGCATGAAACAACTTTCAACCTACTCATACTCATGTGGGAAGTTCACCAAATGTTTTTCCATTAGGTTTGCAGTAAGTACTTTGGTGTAAAATTGAAATGAATGCTATTTGTATTGTAAAAGCATTGTATGCACTGAGAGATCAACTTTTTTCTCTTTATGTGCACAGGTATGAAACAACTTTCAGACATCTCAGAATCATGTGGGAAGTTAACCTAAGGTGTTTCCATTTGGTTTGCAGTAAGTACTTTGGTGTAAAATTGAAATGTATACTATTTGTATTATCTAACCATTGTATGCCCTGAGTTAACAACATTTTTGTGTTGATGTGTAGAGCCAGGAAACAACTTTCAAACTATTCATAATCATGTGGGAAGTTAACTTAAAATGTTTCCCAATGGTTCGCGCTCTGCACTTTGGTGGAAAATTGAGATATATACTACCTTAATGTCAGAACATAGTATGCACTGAGAAAGTAACTTTTTTGTCTTGATGAACAGAGGCATGAAACAACTTTCAAACTACTCATAATCATTTCGTAAGTTAACCTAAGTTGTTTCCATTAGGTTTGTAGCAAGTACTTTGGTGTAAAATTGAAATGTATACTATTTCTATTATCTAAGCATTGTATGCACTGAGATAACAACTTTTTTGTGTTGATGTGTGGAGCCATGAAAAAACTTTCAAACTACTCATAATCATTTGGGAAGTTAACCTAAGGTGTTTCCATTAGGTTTGCAGTAAGTACTTTGGTGTAAAATTGAAATGTATACTATTTGTATTATCTAACCATTGTATGCCCTGAGTTAACAACATTTTTGTGTTGATGTGTAGAGCCATGAAACAACGTTCAAACTATTCATAATCATGTGGGAAGTTAACTTCAAATGTTTCCCAATGGTTCGCGCTCTGCACTTTGGTGGAAAATTGAGATATATACTACCTTAACGTCAGAACATAGTATGCACTGAGAAAGTAACTTTTTTGTCTTGATGAACAGAGGCATGAAACAACTTTCAAACTACTAATACTCATGTGGAAAGTTAATCAAAGGTGTTTCCATTAGGTTTGCAGTAAGTACTTTGGTGTAAAATTGAAATGTATACTATTTGTATTATCTAAGCATTCTATGCACTGAGATAACAACTTTTTTGTGTTGATGTGTGGAGCCATGAAAAAACTTTCAAACTACTCATAATCTTGTGGGAAGTTAAGCTAAGGTGTTTCCATGAGGTTTGCAGTAAGTACTTTGGTGTAAAATTGAAATGTATACGATTTCTATTGTCTAAGCATAGTATGCACTGAGGAAGTAATTTGTTTGTCTTGATGAACAGAGGCATGAAACAACTTTCAACCTACTCATACTCATGTGGAAAGTTAACCAAAGGTGTTTGCATTAGGATTGCAGAAAGTACTTTGGTGTAAAATTGAAATGTATACGATTTGCATTATCAGAGTATTGTATGCACTGAGATAACAACTTTTTTGTGTTGATGTGTGCAGCCATGAAAAAACTTTCAAACTACTCATAATCATTTGGGAAGTTAACCTAAGGTCTTTCCATTAGGTTTGTAGCAAATACTTTGGTGTAAAATTGAAATGTATACTATTTGTATTATCTAAGAATTGTATGCACTGAGATAACAACTTTTTTGTGTTGGTGTGTGGAGCCATGAAAAAACTTTCAAACTACTCATAATCATTTGGGACGTTAACCTAAGGTGCTTCCATTAGGTTTGCAGTAAGTACTATGGTGTAAAATTGAAATGTATACTATTTGTATTGTCTAAGCATAGTATGCACTGAGAAAGTAACTTTTTTGTTTTGATGAAGAGAGGCATGAAACAACTTTCAACCTACTCATACTCATGTGGGAAGTTAACCTAAGGTGTTTGCATTAGGTTTGCAGTAAGTACTTTGGTGTAAAATTGAAATGTATACTATTTGTGTTGTCTAAGCATAGTCTGCACTGAGAAAGTAATTTTTTTGTCTTGATGAACACAGGCATGAAACAACTTTCAACCTACTTATACTCATGTGGGAAGTTCACCAAACGTTTTTCCATTAGGTTTGCAGTAAGTACTTTGGTGTAAAATTGAAATGAATGCTATTTGTATTGTAAAAGCATTGTATGCACTGAGAGATCAACTTTTTTCTCTTTATGTGCACAGGTATGAAACAACTTTCAGACATCTCAGAATCATGTGGGAAGTTAACCTAAGGTGTTTCCATTTGGTTTGCAGTAAGTACTTTGGTGTAAAATTGAAATGTATACTATTTCTATTATCTAAGCATTGTATGCACTGAGATAACAACTTTTTTGTGTTGTTGTGTGGAGCCATGAAAAAACTTTCAAACTACTCAGAATCATTTGGGAAGTTAACCTAAGGTGTTTCCATTAGGTTTGCAGTATGTAGTTTGGTGTAAAATTGAAATGTATACTATTTGTATTATCTAACCATTGTATACCCTGAGTTAACAACATTTTTGTGTTGATGTGTAGAGCCAGGAAACAACTTTCAAACTATTCATAATCATGTGGGAAGTTATCTTAAAATGTTTCCCAATGGTTCGCGCACTGCACTTTGGTGGAAAATTGAGATATATACTACCTTAATGTCAGAACATAGTATGCACTGAGAAAGTAACTTTTTTGTCTTGATGAACAGAGGCATGAAACAACTTTCAAACTACTCATAATCATTTCGTAAGTTAACCTAAGGTGTTTCCATTAGGTTTGTAGCAAGTACTTTGGTGTAAAATTGAAATGTATACTATTTCTATTATCTAAGCATTGTATGCACTGAGATAACAACTTTTTTGTGTTGATGTTTGGAGCCATGAAAAAACTTTCAAACTACTCATAATCATTTGGGAAGTTAACCTAAGGTGTTTCCATTAGGTTTGCAGTAAGTACATTGGTGTAAAATTGAAATGTATACTATTTGTATTATCTAACCATTGTATGCCCTGAGTTAACAACATTTTTGTGTTGATGTGTAGAGCCATGAAACAACGTTCAAACTATTCATAATCATGTGGGAAGTTAACTTCAAATGTTTCCCAATGGTTCGCGCTCTGCACTTTGGTGGAAAATTGAGATATATACTACCTTAATGTCAGAACATAGAATGCACTGAGAAAGTAACTTTTTTGTCTTGATGAACAGAGGCATGAAACAACTTTCAAACTACTAATACTCATGTGGAAAGTTAATCAAAGGTGTTTCCATTAGGTTTGCAGTACGTACTTTGGTGTAAAATTGAAATGTATACTATTTGTATTATCTAAGCATTCTATGCACTGAGATAACAACTTTTTTGTGTTGATGTGTGCAGCCATGAAAAAACTTTCAAACTACTCATAATCATTTGGGAAGTTAACCTAAGGTCTTTCCATTAGGTTTGTAGCAAATACTTTGGTGTTAAATTGAAATGTATACTATTTGTATTATCTAAGCATTGTATGCACTGAGATAACAACTTTTTTGTGTTGGTGTGTGGAGCCATGAAAAAACTTTCAAACTACTCATAATCATTTGGGACGTTAACCTAAGGTGTTTCCATTAGGTTTGCAGTAAGTACTATGGTGTAAAATTGAAATGTATACTATTTGTATTGTCTAAGCATAGTATGCACTGAGAAAGTAACTTTTTTGTTTTGATGAAGAGAGGCATGAAACAACTTTCAACCTACTCATACTCATGTGGGAAGTTAACCTAAGGTGTTTGCATTAGGTTTGCAGTAAGTACTTTGGTGTAAAATTGAAATGTATACTATTTGTATTGTCTAAGCATAGTCTGCACTGAGAAAGTAATTTTTTTGTCTTGATGAACAGAGGCATGAAACAACTTTCAACCTACTCATACTCATGTGGGAAGTTCACCAAACGTTTTTCCATTAGGTTTGCAGTAAGTACTTTGGTGTAAAATTGAAATGAATGCTATTTGTATTGTAAAAGCATTGTATGCACTGAGAGATCAACTTTTTTCTCTTTATGTGCACAGGTATGAAACAACTTTCAGACATCTCAGAATCATGTGGGAAGTTAACCTAAGGTGTTTCCATTTGGTTTGCAGTAAGTACTTTGGTGTAAAATTGAAATGTATACTATTTGTATTATCTAAGCATTGTATGCACTGAGATAACAACTTTTTTGTGTTGATGTGTGGAGCCATGAAAAAACTTTCAAACTACTCAGAATCATTTGGGAAGTTAACCTGAGGTGTTTCCATTAGGTTTGCAGTATGTAGTTTGGTGTAAAATTGAAATGTATACTATTTGTATTATCTAACCATTGTATGCCCTGAGTTAACAACATTTTTGTGTTGATGTGTAGAGCCAGGAAACAACTTTCAAACTATTCATAATCATGTGGGAAGTTAACTTAAAATGTTTCCCAATGGTTCGCGCTCTGCACTTTGGTGGAAAATTGAGATATATACTACCTTAATGTCAGAACATAGTATGCACTGAGAAAGTAACTTTTTTGTCTTGATGAACAGAGGCATGAAACAACTTTCAAACTACTCATAATCATTTCGTAAGTTAACCTAAGTTGTTTCCATTAGGTTTGTAGCAAGTACTTTGGTGTAAAATTGAAATGTATACTATTTCTATTATCTAAGCATTGTATGCACTGAGATAACAACTTTTTTGTGTTGATGTGTGGAGCCATGAAAAAACTTTCAAACTACTCATAATCATTTGGGAAGTTAACCTAAGGTGTTTCCATTAGGTTTGCAGTAAGTACTTTGGTGTAAAATTGAAATGTATACTATTTGTATTATCTAACCATTGTATGCCCTGGGTTAACAACATTTTTGTGTTGATGTGTAGAGCCATGAAACAACGTTCAAACTATTCATAATCATGTGGGAAGTTAACTTCAAATGTTTCCCAATGGTTCGCGCTCTGCACTTTGGTGGAAAATTGAGATATATACTACCTTAATGTCAGAACATAGAATGCACTGAGAAAGTAACTTTTTTGTCTTGATGAACAGAGGCATGAAACAACTTTCAAACTACTAATACTCATGTGGAAAGTTAATCAAAGGTGTTTCCATTAGGTTTGCAGTACGTACTTTGGTGTAAAATTGAAATGTATACTATTTGTATTATCTAAGCATTCTATGCACTGAGATAACAACTTTTTTGTGTTGATGTGTGCAGCCATGAAAAAACTTTCAAACTACTCATAATCATTTGGGAAGTTAACCTAAGGTCTTTCCATTAGGTTTGTAGCAAATACTTTGGTGTTAAATTGAAATGTATACTATTTGTATTATCTAAGCATTGTATGCACTGAGATAACAACTTTTTTGTGTTGGTGTGTGGAGCCATGAAAAAACTTTCAAACTACTCATAATCATTTGGGACGTTAACCTAAGGTGTTTCCATTAGGTTTGCAGTAAGTACTATGGTGTAAAATTGAAATGTATACTATTTGTATTGTCTAAGCATAGTATGCACTGAGAAAGTAACTTTTTTGTTTTGATGAAGAGAGGCATGAAACAACTTTCAACCTACTCATACTCATGTGGGAAGTTAACCTAAGGTGTTTGCATTAGGTTTGCAGTAAGTACTTTGGTGTAAAATTGAAATGTATACTATTTGTATTGTCTAAGCATAGTCTGCACTGAGAAAGTAATTTTTTTGTCTTGATGAACAGAGGCATGAAACAACTTTCAACCTACTCATACTCATGTGGGAAG
Source organism: Mobula birostris (assembly GCF_030028105.1). Lineage (NCBI taxonomy): Eukaryota > Metazoa > Chordata > Chondrichthyes > Myliobatiformes > Myliobatidae > Mobula > Mobula birostris. The sequence continues at coordinate 23,500 of NW_027275065.1, forward strand.
TTCACCAAACGTTTTTCCATTAGGTTTGCAGTAAGTACTTTGGTGTAAAATTGAAATGAATGCTATTTGTATTGTAAAAGCATTGTATGCACTGAGAGATCAACTTTTTTCTCTTTATGTGCACAGGTATGAAACAACTTTCAGACATCTCAGAATCATGTGGGAAGTTAACCTAAGGTGTTTCCATTTGGTTTGCAGTAAGTACTTTGGTGTAAAATTGAAATGTATACTATTTGTATTATCTAAGCATTGTATGCACTGAGATAACAACTTTTTTGTGTTGATGTGTGGAGCCATGAAAAAACTTTCAAACTACTCAGAATCATTTGGGAAGTTAACCTGAGGTGTTTCCATTAGGTTTGCAGTATGTAGTTTGGTGTAAAATTGAAATGTATACTATTTGTATTATCTAACCATTGTATGCCCTGAGTTAACAACATTTTTGTGTTGATGTGTAGAGCCAGGAAACAACTTTCAAACTATTCATAATCATGTGGGAAGTTAACTTAAAATGTTTCCCAATGGTTCGCGCTCTGCACTTTGGTGGAAAATTGAGATATATACTACCTTAATGTCAGAACATAGTATGCACTGAGAAAGTAACTTTTTTGTCTTGATGAACAGAGGCATGAAACAACTTTCAAACTACTCATAATCATTTCGTAAGTTAACCTAAGTTGTTTCCATTAGGTTTGTAGCAAGTACTTTGGTGTAAAATTGAAATGTATACTATTTCTATTATCTAAGCATTGTATGCACTGAGATAACAACTTTTTTGTGTTGATGTGTGGAGCCATGAAAAAACTTTCAAACTACTCATAATCATTTGGGAAGTTAACCTAAGGTGTTTCCATTAGGTTTGCAGTAAGTACTTTGGTGTAAAATTGAAATGTATACTATTTGTATTATCTAACCATTGTATGCCCTGAGTTAACAACATTTTTGTGTTGATGTGCAGAGCCATGAAACAACGTTCAAACTATTCATAATCATGTGGGAAGTTAACTTCAAATGTTTCCCAATGGTTCGCGCTCTGCACTTTGGTGGAAAATTGAGATATATACTACCTTAACGTCAGAACATAGTATGCACTGAGAAAGTAACTTTTTTGTCTTGATGAACAGAGGCATGAAACAACTTTCAAACTACTAATACTCATGTGGAAAGTTAATCAAAGGTGTTTCCATTAGGTTTGCAGTAAGTACTTTGGTGTAAAATTGAAATGTATACTATTTGTATTATCTAAGCATTCTATGCACTGAGATAACAACTTTTTTGTGTTGATGTGTGGAGCCATGAAAAAACTTTCAAACTACTCATAATCTTGTGGGAAGTTAAGCTAAGGTGTTTCCATGAGGTTTGCAGTAAGTACTTTGGTGTAAAATTGAAATGTATACGATTTCTATTGTCTAAGCATAGTATGCACTGAGGAAGTAATTTGTTTGTCTTGATGAACAGAGGCATGAAACAACTTTCAACCTACTCATACTCATGTGGAAAGTTAACCAAAGGTGTTTGCATTAGGATTGCAGAAAGTACTTTGGTGTAAAATTGAAATGTATACGATTTGCATTATCAGAGTATTGTATGCACTGAGATAACAACTTTTTTGTGTTGATGTGTGCAGCCATGAAAAAACTTTCAAACTACTCATAATCATTTGGGAAGTTAACCTAAGGTCTTTCCATTAGGTTTGTAGCAAATACTTTGGTGTAAAATTGAAATGTATACTATTTGTATTATCTAAGCATTGTATGCACTGAGATAACAACTTTTTTGTGTTGGTGTGTGGAGCCATGAAAAAACTTTCAAACTACTCATAATCATTTGGGACGTTAACCTAAGGTGCTTCCATTAGGTTTGCAGTAAGTACTATGGTGTAAAATTGAAATGTATACTATTTGTATTGTCTAAGCATAGTATGCACTGAGAAAGTAACTTTTTTGTTTTGATGAAGAGAGGCATGAAACAACTTTCAACCTACTCATACTCATGTGGGAAGTTAACGTAAGGTGTTTGCATTAGGTTTGCAGTAAGTACTTTGGTGTAAAATTGAAATGTATACTATTTGTATTGTCTAAGCATAGTCTGCACTGAGAAAGTAATTTTTTTGTCTTGATGAACAGAGGCATGAAACAACTTTCAACCTACTTATACTCATGTGGGAAGTTCACCAAACGTTTTTCCATTAGGTTTGCAGTAAGTACTTTGGTGTAAAATTGAAATGAATGCTATTTGTATTGTAAAAGCATTGTATGCACTGAGAGATCAACTTTTTTCTCTTTATGTGCACAGGTATGAAACAACTTTCAGACATCTCAGAATCATGTGGGAAGTTAACCTAAGGTGTTTCCATTTGGTTTGCAGTAAGTACTTTGGTGTAAAATTGAAATGTATACTATTTCTATTATCTAAGCATTGTATGCACTGAGATAACAACTTTTTTGTGTTGTTGTGTGGAGCCATGAAAAAACTTTCAAACTACTCAGAATCATTTGGGAAGTTAACCTAAGGTGTTTCCATTAGGTTTGCAGTATGTAGTTTGGTGTAAAATTGAAATGTATACTATTTGTATTATCTAACCATTGTATACCCTGAGTTAACAACATTTTTGTGTTGATGTGTAGAGCCAGGAAACAACTTTCAAACTATTCATAATCATGTGGGAAGTTATCTTAAAATGTTTCCCAATGGTTCGCGCACTGCACTTTGGTGGAAAATTGAGATATATACTACCTTAATGTCAGAACATAGTATGCACTGAGAAAGTAACTTTTTTGTCTTGATGAACAGAGGCATGAAACAACTTTCAAACTACTCATAATCATTTCGTAAGTTAACCTAAGGTGTTTCCATTAGGTTTGTAGCAAGTACTTTGGTGTAAAATTGAAATGTATACTATTTGTATTATCTAAGCATTGTATGCACTGAGATAACAACTTTTTTGTGTTGATGTTTGGAGCCATGAAAAAACTTTCAAACTACTCATAATCATTTGGGAAGTTAACCTAAGGTGTTTCCATTAGGTTTGCAGTAAGTACATTGGTGTAAAATTGAAATGTATACTATTTGTATTATCTAACCATTGTATGCCCTGAGTTAACAACATTTTTGTGTTGATGTGTAGAGCCATGAAACAACGTTCAAACTATTCATAATCATGTGGGAAGTTAACTTCAAATGTTTCCCAATGGTTCGCGCTCTGCACTTTGGTGGAAAATTGAGATATATACTACCTTAATGTCAGAACATAGTATGCACTGAGAAAGTAACTTTTTTGTCTTGATGAACAGAGGCATGAAACAACTTTCAAACTACTCATAATCATTTCGTAAGTTAACCTAAGTTGTTTCCATTAGGTTTGTAGCAAGTACTTTGGTGTAAAATTGAAATGTATACTATTTCTATTATCTAAGCATTGTATGCACTGAGATAACAACTTTTTTGTGTTGATGTGTGGAGCCATGAAAAAACTTTCAAACTACTCATAATCATTTGGGAAGTTAACCTAAGGTGTTTCCATTAGGTTTGCAGTAAGTACTTTGGTGTAAAATTGAAATGTATACTATTTGTATTATCTAACCATTGTATGCCCTGAGTTAACAACATTTTTGTGTTGATGTGCAGAGCCATGAAACAACGTTCAAACTATTCATAATCATGTGGGAAGTTAACTTCAAATGTTTCCCAATGGTTCGCGCTCTGCACTTTGGTGGAAAATTGAGATATATACTACCTTAACGTCAGAACATAGTATGCACTGAGAAAGTAACTTTTTTGTCTTGATGAACAGAGGCATGAAACAACTTTCAAACTACTAATACTCATGTGGAAAGTTAATCAAAGGTGTTTCCATTAGGTTTGCAGTAAGTACTTTGGTGTAAAATTGAAATGTATACTATTTGTATTATCTAAGCATTCTATGCACTGAGATAACAACTTTTTTGTGTTGATGTGTGGAGCCATGAAAAAACTTTCAAACTACTCATAATCTTGTGGGAAGTTAAGCTAAGGTGTTTCCATGAGGTTTGCAGTAAGTACTTTGGTGTAAAATTGAAATGTATACGATTTCTATTGTCTAAGCATAGTATGCACTGAGGAAGTAATTTGTTTGTCTTGATGAACAGAGGCATGAAACAACTTTCAACCTACTCATACTCATGTGGAAAGTTAACCAAAGGTGTTTGCATTAGGATTGCAGAAAGTACTTTGGTGTAAAATTGAAATGTATACGATTTGCATTATCAGAGTATTGTATGCACTGAGATAACAACTTTTTTGTGTTGATGTGTGCAGCCATGAAAAAACTTTCAAACTACTCATAATCATTTGGGAAGTTAACCTAAGGTCTTTCCATTAGGTTTGTAGCAAATACTTTGGTGTAAAATTGAAATGTATACTATTTGTATTATCTAAGCATTGTATGCACTGAGATAACAACTTTTTTGTGTTGGTGTGTGGAGCCATGAAAAAACTTTCAAACTACTCATAATCATTTGGGACGTTAACCTAAGGTGCTTCCATTAGGTTTGCAGTAAGTACTATGGTGTAAAATTGAAATGTATACTATTTGTATTGTCTAAGCATAGTATGCACTGAGAAAGTAACTTTTTTGTTTTGATGAAGAGAGGCATGAAACAACTTTCAACCTACTCATACTCATGTGGGAAGTTAACGTAAGGTGTTTGCATTAGGTTTGCAGTAAGTACTTTGGTGTAAAATTGAAATGTATACTATTTGTATTGTCTAAGCATAGTCTGCACTGAGAAAGTAATTTTTTTGTCTTGATGAACAGAGGCATGAAACAACTTTCAACCTACTTATACTCATGTGGGAAGTTCACCAAACGTTTTTCCATTAGGTTTGCAGTAAGTACTTTGGTGTAAAATTGAAATGAATGCTATTTGTATTGTAAAAGCATTGTATGCACTGAGAGATCAACTTTTTTCTCTTTATGTGCACAGGTATGAAACAACTTTCAGACATCTCAGAATCATGTGGGAAGTTAACCTAAGGTGTTTCCATTTGGTTTGCAGTAAGTACTTTGGTGTAAAATTGAAATGTATACTATTTCTATTATCTAAGCATTGTATGCACTGAGATAACAACTTTTTTGTGTTGTTGTGTGGAGCCATGAAAAAACTTTCAAACTACTCAGAATCATTTGGGAAGTTAACCTAAGGTGTTTCCATTAGGTTTGCAGTATGTAGTTTGGTGTAAAATTGAAATGTATACTATTTGTATTATCTAACCATTGTATACCCTGAGTTAACAACATTTTTGTGTTGATGTGTAGAGCCAGGAAACAACTTTCAAACTATTCATAATCATGTGGGAAGTTATCTTAAAATGTTTCCCAATGGGTCGCGCACTGCACTTTGGTGGAAAATTGAGATATATACTACCTTAATGTCAGAACATAGTATGCACTGAGAAAGTAACTTTTTTGTCTTGATGAACAGAGGCATGAAACAACTTTCAAACTACTCATAATCATTTCGTAAGTTAACCTAAGGTGTTTCCATTAGGTTTGTAGCAAGTACTTTGGTGTAAAATTGAAATGTATACTATTTGTATTATCTAAGCATTGTATGCACTGAGATAACAACTTTTTTGTGTTGATGTTTGGAGCCATGAAAAAACTTTCAAACTACTCATAATCATTTGGGAAGTTAACCTAAGGTGTTTCCATTAGGTTTGCAGTAAGTACATTGGTGTAAAATTGAAATGTATACTATTTGTATTATCTAACCATTGTATGCCCTGAGTTAACAACATTTTTGTGTTGATGTGTAGAGCCATGAAACAACGTTCAAACTATTCATAATCATGTGGGAAGTTAACTTCAAATGTTTCCCAATGGTTCGCGCTCTGCACTTTGGTGGAAAATTGAGATATATACTACCTTAATGTCAGAACATAGAATGCACTGAGAAAGTAACTTTTTTGTCTTGATGAACAGAGGCATGAAACAACTTTCAAACTACTAATACTCATGTGGAAAGTTAATCAAAGGTGTTTCCATTAGGTTTGCAGTACGTACTTTGGTGTAAAATTGAAATGTATACTATTTGTATTATCTAAGCATTCTATGCACTGAGATAACAACTTTTTTGTGTTGATGTGTGCAGCCATGAAAAAACTTTCAAACTACTCATAATCATTTGGGAAGTTAACCTAAGGTCTTTCCATTAGGTTTGTAGCAAATACTTTGGTGTTAAATTGAAATGTATACTATTTGTATTATCTAAGCATTGTATGCACTGAGATAACAACTTTTTTGTGTTGGTGTGTGGAGCCATGAAAAAACTTTCAAACTACTCATAATCATTTGGGACGTTAACCTAAGGTGTTTCCATTAGGTTTGCAGTAAGTACTATGGTGTAAAATTGAAATGTATACTATTTGTATTGTCTAAGCATAGTATGCACTGAGAAAGTAACTTTTTTGTTTTGATGAAGAGAGGCATGAAACAACTTTCAACCTACTCATACTCATGTGGGAAGTTAACCTAAGGTGTTTGCATTAGGTTTGCAGTAAGTACTTTGGTGTAAAATTGAAATGTATACTATTTGTATTGTCTAAGCATAGTCTGCACTGAGAAAGTAATTTTTTTGTCTTGATGAACAGAGGCATGAAACAACTTTCAACCTACTCATACTCATGTGGGAAGTTCACCAAACGTTTTTCCATTAGGTTTGCAGTAAGTACTTTGGTGTAAAATTGAAATGAATGCTATTTGTATTGTAAAAGCATTGTATGCACTGAGAGATCAACTTTTTTCTCTTTATGTGCACAGGTATGAAACAACTTTCAGACATCTCAGAATCATGTGGGAAGTTAACCTAAGGTGTTTCCATTTGGTTTGCAGTAAGTACTTTGGTGTAAAATTGAAATGTATACTATTTGTATTATCTAAGCATTGTATGCACTGAGATAACAACTTTTTTGTGTTGATGTGTGGAGCCATGAAAAAACTTTCAAACTACTCAGAATCATTTGGGAAGTTAACCTGAGGTGTTTCCATTAGGTCTGCAGTATGTAGTTTGGTGTAAAATTGAAATGTATACTATTTGTATTATCTAACCATTGTATGCCCTGAGTTAACAACATTTTTGTGTTGATGTGTAGAGCCATGAAACAACTTTCAAACTATTCATAATCATGTGGGAAGTTAACTTAAAATGTTTCCCAATGGTGTGCACTCTGCACTTTGGTGGAAAATTGAGATGTATACTACCTTAATGTCTAACATAGTATGCACTGAGAAAGTAACTTTTTTCTCTTGATGAACAGAGGCATGAAACAACTTTAAACCTACTCATACTCATGTGGAAAGTTAACCTAAGTAGTTTCCAGTAGGTTTGTAGTAAGTACTTTGGTGTAAAATTGAAATGTATACTATTTGTATTATCTAAGCATTGTATGCACTGAGATAACAACTTTTTTGTGTTGATGTATGGAGCCATGAAAAAACTTCCAAACTACTCATAATCATTTGGGAAGTTAACCTAAGGTGTTTCCATTAGGTTTGCAGTAAGTACTTTGGTGTAAAATTGAAATGTATACTATTTGTATTGTCTAAGCATAGTATGCACTGAGAAAGTAACTTTTTTGTCTTGATGAACAGAGGCATGAAACAACTTTCAACCTACTCATACTCATGTGGGAAGTTAACCAAAAGTGTTTCCATTAGGTTTGCAGTAAGTTCTTTGGAGTAAAATTGAAATGTATACTATTTGTATTGTCTTAGTATTGTATGCACTGAGAAAACAACTTTTTTCTCTTGATGTGCAGAGCCATAATACAACTTTCAAACTATTCATAATCATGTGGGAAGTTAATTTAAAATGTTTCCCAATGGTTTGCACTCTGCACTTTGGTGGAAAATTGAGATGTATACTACCTTAATGTCAGAACATAGTATGCACTGAGAAAGTAACTTTTTTGTCTTGATGAACAGAGACATGAAACAACTTTCAACCTACTCATACTCATGTGGGAAGTTAACCAAAAGTGTTTCCATTTGGTTTGCAGTAAGTACTTTGGAGTAAAATTGAAATGTATACTATTTGTATTGTCTTAGTATAGTATGCTCTGAGATAACAACTATTTTGTTTTCATGTGTAGATCCATAATACAACTTTCAAACAACTCAGAAACATGTGGGAAGGTAACCAAAGGTGTTTCCATTAGGTTTGCAGTAAGTAGTTTGGTGTAAAATTGAAATGTATACTATTTGCATTGTCTAAGCATTTTATGCACAGAGAGATCAACTTTTTTGTCTTTATGTGCACAGGTTTGAAGCAACTTTCAGACATCTCAGAATCATGTGGGAAGTCAACCTAAGGTGTTTCCATTAGGTTTGCAGTAAGTACTTTGGTGTAAAATTGAAATGTATACTATTTATATTATCTAATCATTGTATGCCCTGAGTTAACAACATTTTTGTGTTGATGTGTAGAGCCATGAAAGAACTTTCAAACTATTCATAATCATGTGGGAAGTTAACTTAAGCTGTTTCCATTAGGTTTGCAGTGAGTACTTTGGTGTAAAATTGAAATGTATACTATTTGTATTGCCTAAGCCTAGTATGCACTGAGAAAGTAACTTTTTTGTCTTGATGAACAGAGGCATGAAACAACTTTCAACCTACTCATAGTCATGTGGGAAGCTAACCAAAGGTGTTTGCATTAGGTTAGCAGTAAGTACTTTGGTGTAAAAGTGAAATATATGCTATTTGTATTGTAAAAGCATTGTATGCACTGAGAGATCAACTTTTTTGTTTTCATGTGTAGAGCCATAATACAACTTTCAAACAACTCAGAAACGTGTGGGAAGTTAACCTAAGGTGTTTCCATTAGGTTTGCAGTAAGTACTTTGGTGTAAAGTTGAAATGTATACTATTTGTATTCTCTAAGCATAGTATGCACTGAGAAAGTAACTTTTTTGTCTTGATGAACAGAGGCATGAAACAACTTTCAAACTACTCATAATCATTTCGTAAGTTAACCTAAGGTGTTTCCATTAGGTTTGTAGCAAGTACTTTGGTGTAAAATTGAAATGTATACTATTTCTATTATCTAAGCATTGTATGCACTGAGATAACAACTTTTTTGTGTTGATGTGTGGAGCCATGAAAAAACTTTCAAACTACTCATAATCATTTGGGAAGTTAACCTAAGGTGTTTCCATTAGGTTTGCAGTAAGTACTTTGGTGTAAAATTGAAATGTATACTATTTGTATTATCTAACCATTGTATGCCCTGAGTTAACAACATTTTTGTGTTGATGTGTAGAGCCATGAAACAACGTTCAAACTATTCATAATCATGTGGGAAGTTAACTTCAAATGTTTCCCAATGGTTCGCGCTCTGCACTTTGGTGGAAAATTGAGATATATACTACCTTAATGTCCGAACATAGTATGCACTGAGAAAGTAACTTTTTTGTCTTGATGAACAGAGGCATGAAACAACTTTCAAACTACTAATACTCATGTGGAAAGTTAATCAAAGGTGTTTCCATTAGGTTTGCAGTAAGTACTTTGGTGTAAAATTGAAATGTATACTATTTGTATTATCTAAGCATTCTGTGCACTGAGATAACAACTTTTTTGTGTTGGTGTTTGGAGCCATGAAAAAACTTTCAAACTACTCATAATCATTTGGGACGTTAACCTAAGGTGTTTCCATTAGGTTTGCAGTAAGTACTATGGTGTAAAATTGAAATGTATACTATTTGTATTGTCTAAGCATAGTATGCACTGAGAAAGTAACTTTTTTGTTTTGATGAAGAGAGGCATGAAACAACTTTCAACCTACTCATACTCATGTGGGAAGTTAACGTAAGGTGTTTGCATTAGGTTTGCAGTAAGTACTTTGGTGTAAAATTGAAATGTATACTATTTGTATTGTCTAAGCATAGTCTGCACTGAGAAAGTAATTTTTTTGTCTTGATGAACAGAGGCATGAAACAACTTTCAACCTACTCATACTCATGTGGGAAGTTCACCAAACGTTTTTCCATTAGGTTTGCAGTAAGTACTTTGGTGTAAAATTGAAATGAATGCTATTTGTGTTGTAAAAGCATTGTATGCACTGAGAGATCAACTTTTTTCTCTTTATGTGCACAGGTATGAAACAACTTTCAGACATCTCAGAATCATGTGGGAAGTTAACCTAAGGTGTTTCCATTTGGTTTGCAGTAAGTACTTTGGTGTAAAATTGAAATGTATACTATTTCTATTATCTGAGCATTGTATGCACTGAGATAACAACTTTTTTGTGTTGTTGTGTGGAGCCGTGAAAAAACTTTCAAACTACTCAGAATCATTTGGGAAGTTAACCTAAGGTGTTTCCATTAGGTTTGCAGTATGTAGTTTGGTGTAAAATTGAAATGTATACTATTTGTATTATCTAACCATTGTATGCCCTGAGTTAACAACATTTTTGTGTTGATGTGTAGAGCCAGGAAACAACTTTCAAACTATTCATAATCATGTGGGAAGTTAACTTAAAATGTTTCCCAATGGTTCGCGCTCTGCACTTTGGTGGAAAATTGAGATATATACTACCTTAATGTCAGAACATAGTATGCACTGAGAAAGTAACTTTTTTGTCTTGATGAACAGAGGCATGAAACAACTTTCAAACTACTCATAATCATTTCCTAAGATAACCTAAGGTGTTTCCATTAGGTTTGTAGCAAGTACTTTGGTGTAAAATTGAAATGTATACTATTTCTATTATCTAAGCATTGTATGCACTGAGATAACAACTTTTTTGTGTTGATGTGTGGAGCCATGAAAAAACTTTCAAACTACTCATAATCATTTGGGAAGTTAACCTAAGGTGTTTCCATTAGGTTTGCAGTAAGTACTTTGGTGTAAAATTGAAATGTATACTATTTGTATTATCTAACCATTGTATGCCCTGAGTTAACAACATTTTTGTGTTCATGTGTAGAGCCATGAAACAACGTTCAAACTATTCATAATCATGTGGGAAGTTAACTTCAAATGTTTCCCAATGGTTCGCGCTCTGCACTTTGGTGGAAAATTGAGATATATACTACCTTAATGTCAGAACATAGTATGCACTGAGAAAGTAACTTTTTTGTCTTGATGAACAGAGGCATGAAACAACTTTCAAACTACTAATACTCATGTGGAAAGTTAATCAAAGGTGTTTCCATTAGGTTTGCAGTAAGTACTTTGGTGTAAAATTGAAATGTATACTATTTGTATTATCTAAGCATTCTATGCACTGAGATAACAACTTTTTTGTGTTGATGTGTGCAGCCATGAAAAAACTTTCAAACTACTCATAATCATTTGGGAAGTTAACCTAAGGTCTTTCCATTAGGTTTGTAGCAAATACTTTGGTGCAAAATTGAAATGTATACTATTTGTATTATCTAAGCATTGTATGCACTGAGATAACAACTTTTTTGTGTTGGTGTGTGGAGCCATGAAAAAACTTTCAAACTACTCATAATCATTTGGGACGTTAACCTAAGGTGTTTCCAATTAGGTTTGCAGTAAGTACTATGGTGTAAAATTGAAATGTATACTATTTGTATTGTCTAAGCATAGTATGCACTGAGAAAGTAACTTTTTTGTTTTGATGAAGAGAGGCATGAAACAACTTTCAACCTACTCATACTCATGTGGGAAGTTAACCTAAGGTGTTTGCATTAGGTTTGCAGTAAGAACTTTGGTGTAAAATTGAAATGTATACTATTTGTATTGTCTAAGCATAGTCTGCACTGAGAAAGTAATTTTTTTGTCTTGATGAACAGAGGCATGAAACAACTTTCAACCTACTCATACTCATGTGGGAAGTTCACCAAACGTTTTTCCATTAGGTTTGCAGTAAGTACTTTGGTGTAAAATTGAAATGAATGCTATTTGTATTGTAAAAGCATTGTATGCACTGAGAGATCAACTTTTTTCTCTTTATGTGCACAGGTATGAAACAACTTTCAGACATCTCAGAATCATGTGGGAAGTTAACCTAAGGTGTTTCCATTTGGTTTGCAGTAAGTACTTTGGTGTAAAATTGAAATGTATACTATTTCTATTATCTAAGCATTGTATGCACTGAGATAACAACTTTTTTGTGTTGTTGTGTGGAGCCATGAAAAAACTTTCAAACTACTCAGAATCATTTGGGAAGTTAACCTAAGGTGTTTCCATTAGGTTTGCAGTATGTAGTTTGGTGTAAAATTGAAATGTATACTATTTGTATTATCTAACCATTGTATGCCCTGAGTTAACAACATTTTTGTGTTGATGTGTAGAGCCAGGAAACAACTTTCAAACTATTCATAATCATGTGGGAAGTTAACTTAAAATGTTTCCCAATGGTTCGCGCTCTGCACTTTGGTGGAAAATTGAGATATATACTACCTTAATGTCAGAACATAGTATGCACTGAGAAAGTAACTTCTTTGTCTTGATGAACAGAGGCATGAAACAACTTTCAAACTACTCATAATCATTTGGGAAGTTAACCTAAGGTCTTTCCATTAGGTTTGTAGCAAATACTTTGGTGTAAAATTGAAATGTATACTATTTGTATTATCTAAGCATTGTATGCACTGAGATAACAACTTTTTTGTGTTGGTGTGTGGAGCCATGAAAAAACTTTCAAACTACTCATAATCATTTGGGACGTTAACCTAAGGTGTTTCCATTAGGTTTGCAGTAAGTACTATGGTGTAAAATTGAAATGTATACTATTTGTATTGTCTAAGCATAGTATGCACTGAGAAAGTAACTTTTTTGTTTTGATGAAGAGAGGCATGAAACAACTTTCAACCTACTCATACTCATGTGGGAAGTTAACCTAAGGTGTTTGCATTAGGTTTGCAGTAAGTACTTTGGTGTAAAATTGAAATGTATACTATTTGTATTGTCTAAGCATAGTCTGCACTGAGAAAGTAATTTTTTTGTCTTGATGAACAGAGGCATGAAACAACTTTCAACCTACTCATACTCATGTGGGAAGTTCACCAAACGTTTTTCCATTAGGTTTGCAGTAAGTACTTTGGTGTAAAATTGAAATGAATGCTATTTGTATTGTAAAAGCATTGTATGCACTGAGAGATCAACTTTTTTCTCTTTATGTGCACAGGTATGAAACAACTTTCAGACATCTCAGAATCATGTGGGAAGTTAACCTAAGGTGTTTCCATTTGGTTTGCAGTAAGTACTTTGGTGTAAAATTGAAATGTATACTATTTGTATTATCTAACCATTGTATGCACTGAGATAACAACTTTTTTGTGTTGATGTGTGGAGCCATGAAAAAACTTTCAAACTACTCAGAATCATTTGGGAAGTTAACCTAAGGTGTTTCCATTAGGTTTGCAGTATGTAGTTTGGTGTAAAATTGAAATGTATACTATTTGTATTATCTAACCATTGTATGCCCTGAGTTAACAACATTTTTGTGTTGATGTGTAGAGCCATGAAACAACTTTCAAACTATTCATAATCATGTGGGAAGTTAACTTAAAATGTTTCCCAATGGTGTGCACTCTGCACTTTGGTGGAAAATTGAGATGTATACTACCTTAATGTCTAACATAGTATGCACTAAGAAAGTAACTTTTTCTCTTGATGAACAGAGGCATGAAACAACTTTAAACCTACTCATACTCATGTGGGAAGTTAACCAAAAGTGTTTCCATTTGGTTTGCAGTAAGTACTTTGGAGTAAAATTGAAATGTATACTATTTGTATTGTCTGAGTATAGTATGCTCTGAGATAACAACTATTTTGTTTTCATGTGTAGATCCATTATACAACTTTCAAACAAGTCAGAAACATGTGGGAAGGTAACCAAAGGTGTTTCCATTAGGTTTGCAGTAAGTACTTTCGTGTAAAATTGAAATGTATACTATTTGCATTGTCTAAGCATTTTATGCACAGACAGATCAACTTTTTTGTCTTTATGTGCACAGGTTTGAAGCAACTTTCAGACATCTCAGAATCATGTGGGAAGTTAACCTAAGGTGTTTCCATTAGGTTTGCAGTAAGTACTTTGGTGTAAAATTGAAATGTATACTATTTATATTATCTAATCATTGTATGCCCTGAGTTAACAACATTTTTGTGTTGATGTGTAGAGCCATGAAAGAACTTTCAAACTATTCATAATCATGTGGGAAGTTAACTTAAGCTGTTTCCATTAGGTTTGCAGTGAGTACTTTGGTGTAAAATTGAAATGTATACTATTTGTATTGCCTAAGCCTAGTATGCACTGAGAAAGTAACTTTTTTGTCTTGATGAACAGAGGCATGAAACAACTTTCAACCTACTCATAGTCATGTGGGAAGCTAACCAAAGGTGTTTGCATTAGGTTTGCAGTAAGTACTTTGGTGTAAAAGTGAAATGTATGCTATTTGTATTGTAAAAGCATTGTATGCACTGAGAGATCAACTTTTTTGTTTTCATGTGTAGAGCCATAATACAACTTTCAAACAACTCAGAAACGTGTGGGAAGTTAACCTAAGGTGTTTCCATTAGGTTTGCAGTAAGTACTTTGGTGTAAAGTTGAAATGTATACTATTTGTATTATCTAAGCATTGTATGCACTGAGATAACAACTTTTTTGTGTTGATGTATGGAGCCATGAAAAAACTTTCAAACTACTCATAATCATTTGGGAAGTTAACCTAAGGTGTTTCCATTAGGTTTGCAGTAAGTACTTTAGTGTAAAATTGAAATGTATACTATTTGTATTCTCTAAGCATAGCATGCACTGAGAAAGTAACTTTTTTGTCTTGATGAACAGAGGCATGAAACAACTTTCAACCTACTCATACTCATGTGGGAAGTTAACCAAAGGTGGTACCATTCGGTTTGCAGTAAGTACTTTGGTGTAAAATTGAAATGAATGCTATTTGTATTGTAAAAGCATTGTATGCACTGAGAGATCAACTTTTTTCTCTTTATGTGCACAGGTATGAAACAACTTTCAGACATCTCAGAATCATGTGGGAAGTTAACCTAAGGTGTTTCCATTTGGTTTGCAGTAAGTACTTTGGTGTAAAATTGAAATGTATACTATTTGTATTATCTAACCATTGTATGCACTGAGATAACAACTTTTTTGTGTTGATGTGTGGAGCCATGAAAAAACTTTGAAACTACTCATAATCATTTGGGAAGTTAACCTAAGGTGTTTCCATTAGTTTTGCAGTATGTAGTTTGGTGTAAAATTGAAATGTATACTATTTGTATTATCTAACCATTGTATGCCCTGAGTTAACAACATTTTTGTGTTGATGTGTGGAGCCATGAAAAAGCTTTCAAACTACTCATAATCATGTGGGAAGTTAACTTAAAATGTTTCCCAATGGTTTGCACTCTGCACTTTGGTGGAAAATTGAGATGTATACTACCTTAATGTCAGAAAATAGTATGCACTGAGAAAGTAACTTTTTTGTCTTGATGAACAGAGGTATGAAACAACATTCAACCTACTCATACTCATGTGGGAAGTTAACCTAAGGTGTTTCCATTAGGTTTGCAGTAAGTACTTTGGTGTAAAATTGAAATGTATACTATTTGTATTGTCTAAGCCTAGTATGCACTGAGAAATAACTTTTTTGTCTTGATGAACAGAGGCATGAAACAACTTTCAACCCACTCATACTCATGTGGGAAGCTGACCAAAAGAGTTTCCATTGCGTTTGCAGTAGGTACTTTGGAGTAAAATTGAAATGTATACTATTTGTATTATCTAAGCATTGTATGCACTGAGATAACAACTTTTTTGTGTTGATGTGTGGAGCCATGAAAAAACTTTCAAACTACTCATAATCATTTGGGAAGTTAACCTAAGGTGTTTCCATTAGGTTTGCAGTAAGTACTTTGGTGTAAAATTGAAATGTATACTATTTGCACTGTAAAAGCATTGTATGCACTGAGAGATCAACTTTTTTCTCTTTATGTGCACAGGTATGAAACAACTTTCAGACATCTCAGAATCATGTGGGAAGTTAACCTAAGGTGTTTCCATTTGGTTTGCAGTAAGTACTTTGGTGTAAAATTGAAATGTATACCATTTGTATTATCTAAGCATTGTATGCACTGAGATAACAAGTTTTTTGTGTTGATGTGTGGAGCCATGAAAAAACTTTCAAACTACTCAGAATCATTTGGGAAGTTAACCTAAGGTGTTTCCATTAGGTTTGCAGTAAGTACTTTGGTGTAAAATTGAAATGTATACTATTTGTATTGTCTAAGCATAGTATGCACTGAGAAAGTAACTTTTTTGTCTTGATGAACAGAGGCATGAAACAACTTTCAACCTACTCATACTCATGTGGGAAGTTAACCAAAAGTGTTTCCATTAGGTTTGCAGTAAGTTCTTTGGAGTAAAATTGAAATGTATACTATTTGTATTGTCTTAGTATTGTATGCACTGAGAAAACAACTTTTTTCTCTTGATGTGCAGAGCCATAATACAACTTTCAAACTATTCATAATCATGTGGGAAGTTAATTTAAAATGTTTCCCAATGGTTTGCACTCTGCACTTTGGTGGAAAATTGAGATGTATACTACCTTAATGTCAGAACATAGTATGCACTGAGAAAGTAACTTTTTTGTCTTGATGAACAGAGACATGAAACAACTTTCAACCTACTCATACTCATGTGGGAAGTTAACCAAAAGTGTTTCCATTTGGTTTGCAGTAAGTACTTTGGAGTAAAATTGAAATGTATACTATTTGTATTGTCTGAGTATAGTATGCTCTGAGATAACAACTATTTTGTTTTCATGTGTAGATCCATAATACAACTTTCAAACAACTCAGAAACATGTGGGAAGGTAACCAAAGGTGTTTCCATTAGGTTTGCAGTAAGTACTTTCGTGTAAAATTGAAATGTATACTATTTGCATTGTCTAAGCATTTTATGCACAGAGAGATCAACTTTTTTGTCTTTATGTGCACAGGTTTGAAGCAACTTTCAGACATCTCAGAATCATGTGGGAAGTTAACCTAAGGTGTTTCCATTAGGTTTGCAGTAAGTACTTTGGTGTAAAATTGAAATGTATACTATTTATATTATCTAATCATTGTATGCCCTGAGTTAACAACATTTTTGTGTTGATGTGTAGAGCCATGAAAGAACTTTCAAACTATTCATAATCATGTGGGAAGTTAACTTAAGCTGTTTCCATTAGGTTTGCAGTGAGTACTTTGGTGTAAAATTGAAATGTATACTATTTGTATTGCCTAAGCCTAGTATGCACTGAGAAAGTAACTTTTTGTCTTGATGAACAGAGGCATGAAACAACTTTCAACCTACTCATAGTCATGTGGGAAGCTAACCAAAGGTGTTTGCATTAGGTTTGCAGTAAGTACTTTGGTGTAAAATTGAAATGTATACTATTTGTATTATCTAACCTTTGTATGCACTGAGATAACAACTTTTTTGTGTTGATGTGTGGAGCCATGAAAAAACTTTCAAACTACTCATAATCATTTGGGAAGTTAACCTAAGGTGTTTCCATTAGTTTTGCAGTATGTAGTTTGGTGTAAAATTGAAATGTATACTATTTGTATTATCTAACCATTGTATGCCCTGAGTTAACAACGTTTTTGTGTTGATGTGTGGAGCCATGAAAAAGCTTTCAAACTACTCATAATCATGTGGGAAGTTAACTTAAAATGTTTCCCAATGGTTTGCACTCTGCACTTTGGTGGAAAATTGAGATGTATACTACCTTAATGTCAGAAAATAGTATGCACTGAGAAAGTAACTTTTTTGTCTTGATGAACAGAGGTATGAAACAACATTCAACCTACTCATACTCATGTGGGAAGTTAACCTAAGGTGTTTCCACTAGGTTTTCAGGAAGAACTTTGGTGTAAAATTGAAATGTAGACTATTTGTATTATCTAAGCATTGTCTGCACTGAGATAAGAACTTTTTTGTGTTGATGTATGGAGCCATGAAAAAACTTTCAAACTACTCATAATCATTTGGGAAGTTAACCTAAGCTGTTTCCATTAGGTTTGCAGTAAGTACTTTGGTGTAAAATTGAAATGTATACTATTTGTATTGTCTAAGCCTAGTATGCACTGAGAAATAACTTTTTTGTCTTGATGAACAGAGGCATGAAACAACTTTCAACCTACTCATACTCATGTGGGAAGCTGACCAAAAGAGTTTCCATTGCGTTTGCAGTAAGTACTTTGGAGTAAAATTGAAATGTATACTATTTGTATTATCTAAGCATTGTATGCACTGAGATAACAACTTTTTTGTGTTGATGTGTGGAGCCATGAAAAAACTTTCAAACTACTCATAATCATTTGGGAAGTTAACCTAAGGTGTTTCCATTAGTTTTGCAGTATGTAGTTTGGTGTAAAATTGAAATGTATACTATTTGTATTATCTAACCATTGTATGCCCTGAGTTAACAACATTTTTGTGTTGATGTGTGGAGCCATGAAAAAGCTTTCAAACTACTCATAATCATGTGGGAAGTTAACTTAAAATGTTTCCCAATGGTTTGCACTCTGCACTTTGGTGGAAAATTGAGATGTATACTACCTTAATGTCAGAAAATAGTATGCACTGAGAAAGTAACTTTTTTGTCTTGATGAACAGAGGTATGAAACAACATTCAACCTACTCATACTCATGTGGGAAGTTAACCTAAGGTGTTTCCATTAGGTTTTCAGGAAGAACTTTGGTGTAAAATTGAAATGTATACTATTTGTATTATCTAAGCATTGTCTGCACTGAGATAAGAACTTTTTTGTGTTGATGTATGGAGCCATGAAAAAACTTCCAAACTACTCATAATCATTTGGGAAGTTAAACTGAGCTGTTTCCATTAGGTTTCCAGTAAGTACTTTGGTGTAAAATTGAAATGTATACTATTTGTTTTGTCTAAGCCTAGTATGCACTGAGAAATAACTTTTTTGTCTTGATGAACAGAGGCATGAAACAACTTTCAACCTACTCATACTCATGTGGGAAGCTGACCAAAAGAGTTTCCATTGCGTTTGCAGTAGGTACTTTGGAGTAAAATTGAAATGTATACTATTTGTATTATCTAAGCATTGTATGCACTGAGATAACAACTTTTTTGTGTTGATGTGTGGAGCCATGAAAAAACTTTCAAACTACTCATAATCATTTGGGAAGTTAACCTAAGGTGTTTCCATTAGGTTTGCAGTAAGTACTTTGGTGTAAAATTGAAATGTATACTATTTGCACTGTCAAAGCATTGTATGCACTGAGAGATCAACTTTTTTCTCTTTATGTGCACAGGTATGAAACAACTTTCAGACATCTCAGAATCATGTGGGAAGTTAACCTAAGGTGTTTCCATTTGGTTTGCAGTAAGTACTTTGGTGTAAAATTGAAATGTATACTATTTCTATTATCTAAGCATTGTATGCACTGAGATAACAACTTTTTTGTGTTGTTGTGTGGAGCCATGAAAAAACTTTCAAACTACTCAGAATCATTTGGGAAGTTAACCTAAGGTGTTTCCATTAGGTTTGCAGTATGTAGTTTGGTGTAAAATTGAAATGTATACTATTTGTATTATCAAACCATTGTATGCCCTGAGTTAACAACATTTTTGTGTTGATGTGTAGAGCCATGAAACAACTTTCAAACTATTCATAATCATGTGGGAAGTTAACTTAAAATGTTTCCCAATGGTATGCACTCTGCAAATTGGTGGAAAATTGAGTTGTATACTACCTTAATGTCTAACATAGCATGCACTGAGAAAGTAACTTTTTTGTCTTCATGAACAGAGGCATGAAACAACTTTCAACCTACTCATACTCATGTGGGAAGTTAACCAAAGGTTTTTCCATTAGGTTTGCAGTAAGTACTTTGGTGTAAAATTGAAATGTATGCTATTTGTATTGTAAATGCATTGTATGCACTGAGATAACAACTTTTTTGTGTTGATGTATGGAGCCATGAAAAAACTTCCAAACTACTCATAATCATTTGGGAAGTTAACCTAAGGTGTTTCCATTAGGTTTGCAGTAAGTACTTTGGTGTAAAATTGAAATGTATACTATTTGTATTGTCTAAGCATAGTATGCACTGAGAAAGTAACTTTTTTGTCTTGATGAACAGAGGCATGAAACAACTTTCAACCTACTCATACTCATGTGGGAAGTTAACCAAAAGTGTTTCCATTAGGTTTGCAGTAAGTTCTTTGGAGTAAAATTGAAATGTATACTATTTGTATTGTCTTAGTATTGTATGCACTGAGAAAACAACTTTTTTCTCTTGATGTGCAGAGCCATAATACAACTTTCAAACTATTCATAATCATGTGGGAAGTTAATTTAAAATGTTTCCCAATGGTTTGCACTCTGCACTTTGGTGGAAAATTGAGATGTATACTACCTTAATGTCAGAACATAGTATGCACTGAGAAAGTAACTTTTTTGTCTTGATGAACAGAGACATGAAACAACTTTCAACCTACTCATAGTCATGTGGGAAGCTAACCAAAGGTGTTTGCATTAGGTTTGCAGTAAGTACTTTGGTGTAAAAGTGAAATGTATGCTATTTGTATTGTAAAAGCATTGTATGCACTGAGAGATCAACTTTTTTGTTTTCATGTGTAGAGCCATAATACAACTTTCAAACACCTCAGAAACGTGTGGGAAGTTAACCTAAGGTGTTTCCATTAGGTTTGCAGTAAGTACTTTGGTGTAAAATTGAAATGTATACTATTTGTATTATCTAAGCATTGTATGCACTGAGATAACAACTTTTTTGTGTTGATGTATGGAGCCATGAAAAAACTTTCAAACTACTCATAATCATTTGGGAAGTTAACCTAAGGTGTTTCCATTAGGTTTGCAGTAAGTACTTTAGTGTAAAATTGAAATGTATACTATTTGTATTCTCTAAGCATAGTATGCACTGAGAAAGTAACTTTTTTGTCTTGATGAACAGAGGCATGAAACAACTTTCAACCTACTCATACTCATGTGGGAAGTTAACCAAAGGTGGTACCATTCGGTTTGCAGTAAGTACTTTGGTGTAAAATTGAAATGTATACTATTTGTATTGTAAAAGCATTCTATGCACTCAGAGATCAACTTTTTTGTCATTAAGTGCACAGGTATGAAACAATTTCAGACATCTCAGAATCATGTGGGAAGTTAACCTAAGGTGTTTCCATTAGGTTTGCATTAAGTACTTTGGTGTAAAATTGAAATGTATACTATTTGTATTACCTAACCATTGTATGCCCTGAGTTATCAACATTTTTGTGTTGATGTTTAGAGCCATGAAACAACTTTCAAACTATTCATAATCATGTGGGAAGTTAACTTAAAATGTTTCCCAATGGTTTGCACTCTGAACTTTGGTGGAAAATTGAGATGTATACTACCTTAATGTCTAACATAGTATGCACTGAGAAAGTAACTTTTTTGTCTTCATTAACAGAGGCATGAAACAACTTTCAACCTACTCATACTCATGTGGGAAGTTAACCAAAGGTTTTTCCATTAGGTTTGCAGTAAGTACTTTGGTGTAAAATTGAAATGTATGCTATTTGTATTGTAAATGCATTGTATGCACTGAGAGATCAACTTTTTTGTCTTTATGTTCACAGGTGTGAAACAACTTTCAGACATCTCAGAATCATGTGGGAAGTTAACCTAAGGTGTTTCCTTTAGGTTTGCAGTAAGTACTTGGTGTAAAATTGAAATGTATACTATTTGTATTATCTAAGCTTTGTATGCACTGAGATAACAACTTTTTTGTGTTGATGTGTGGAGCCATGAAAAAACTTTCAAACTACTCAGAATCATTTGGGAAGTTAACCTAAGGTGTTTCCATTAGGTTTGCAGTATGTAGTTTGGTGTAAAATTGAAATGTATACTATTTGTATTATCTAACCATTGTATGCCCTGAGTTAACAACATTTTTGTGTTGATGTGTAGAGCCAGGAAACAACTTTCAAACTATTCATAATCATGTGGGAAGTTAACTTAAAATGTTTCCCAATGGTTCGCGCTCTGCACTTTGGTGGAAAATTGAGATATATACTACCTTAATGTCAGAACATAGTATGCACTGAGAAAGTAACTTTTTTGTCTTGATGAACAGAGGCATGAAACAACTTTCAAACTACTCATAATCATTTGGGAAGTTAACCTAAGGTCTTTCCATTAGGTTTGTAGCAAATACTTTGGTGTAAAATTGAAAGGTATACTATTTGTATTATCTAAGCATTGTATGCACTGAGATAACAACTTTTTTGTGTTGGTGTGTGGAGCCATGAAAAAACTTTCAAACTACTCATAATCATTTGGGACGTTAACCTAAGGTGTTTCCATTAGGTTTGCAGTAAGTACTATGGTGTAAAATTGAAATGTATACTATTTGTATTGTCTAAGCATAGTATGCACTGAGAAAGTAACTTTTTTGTTTTGATGAAGAGAGGCATGAAACAACTTTCAACCTACTCATACTCATGTGGGAAGTTAACCTAAGGTGTTTGCATTAGGTTTGCAGTAAGTACTTTGGTGTAAAATTGAAATGTATACTATTTGTATTGTCTAAGCATAGTCTGCACTGAGAAAGTAATTTTTTTGTCTTGATGAACAGAGGCATGAAACAACTTTCAACCTACTCATACTCATGTGGGAAGTTCACCAAACGTTTTTCCATTAGGTTTGCAGTAAGTACTTTGGTGTAAAATTGAAATGAATGCTATTTGTATTGTAAAAGCATTGTATGCACTGAGAGATCAACTTTTTTCTCTTTATGTGCACAGGTATGAAACAACTTTCAGACATCTCAGAATCATGTGGGAAGTTAACCTAAGGTGTTTCCATTTGGTTTGCAGTAAGTACTTTGGTGTAAAATTGAAATGTATACTATTTGTATTATCTAAGCATTGTATGCACTGAGATAACAACTTTTTTGTGTTGATGTGTGGAGCCATGAAAAAACTTTCAAACTACTCAGAATCATTTGGGAAGTTAACCTAAGGTGTTTCCATTAGGTTTGCAGTATGTAGTTTGGTGTAAAATTGAAATGTATACTATTTGTATTATCTAACCATTGTATGCCCTGAGTTAACAACATTTTTGTGTTGATGTGTAGAGCCATGAAACAACTTTCAAACTATTCATAATCATGTGGGAAGTTAACTTAAAATGTTTCCCAATGGTGTGCACTCTGCACTTTGGTGGAAAATTGAGATGTATACTACCTTAATGTCTAACATAGTATGCACTGAGAAAGTAACTTTTTTCTCTTGATGAACAGAGGCATGAAACAACTTTAAACCTACTCATACTCATGTGGAAAGTTAACCTAAGTAGTTTCCAGTAGGTTTGTAGTAAGTACTTTGGTGTAAAATTGAAATGTATACTATTTTTTATTATCTAAGCATTGTATGCACTGAGATAACAACTTTTTTGTGTTGATGTATGGAGCCATGAAAAAACTTCCAAACTACTCAAAATCATTTGGGAAGTTAACCTAAGGTGTTTCCATTAGGTTTGCAGTAAGTACTTTGGTGTAAAATTGAAATGTATACTATTTGTATTGTCTTAGTATTGTATGCACTGAGAAAACAACTTTTTTCTCTTGATGTGCAGAGCCATAATACAACTTTCAAACTATTCATAATCATGTGGGAAGTTAATTTAAAATGTTTCCCAATGGTTTGCACTCTGCACTTTGGTGGAAAATTGAGATGTATACTACCTTAATGTCAGAACATAGTATGCACTGAGAAAGTAACTTTTTTGTCTTGATGAACAGAGACATGAAACAACTTTCAACCTACTCATACTCATGTGGGAAGTTAACCAAAAGTGTTTCCATTTGGTTTGCAGTAAGTACTTTGGAGTAAAATTGAAATGTATACTATTTGTATTGTCTGAGTATAGTATGCTCTGAGATAACAACTATTTTGTTTTCATGTGTAGATCCATAATACAACTTTCAAACAACTCAGAAACATGTGGGAAGGTAACCAAAGGTGTTTCCATTAGGTTTGCAGTAAGTACTTTCGTGTAAAATTGAAATGTATACTATTTGCATTGTCTAAGCATTTTATGCACAGAGAGATCAACTTTTTTGTCTTTATGTGCACAGGTTTGAAGCAACTTTCAGACATCTCAGAATCATGTGGGAAGTTAACCTAAGGTGTTTCCATTAGGTTTGCAGTAAGTACTTTGGTGTAAAATTGAAATGTATACTATTTATATTATCTAATCATTGTATACCCTGAGTTAACAACATTTTTGTGTTGATGTGTAGAGCCATGAAAGAACTTTCAAACTATTCATAATCATGTGGGAAGTTAACTTAAGCTGTTTCCATTAGGTTTGCAGTAAGTACTTTGGTGTAAAATTGAAATGTATACTATTTGTATTGCCTAAGCCTAGTATGCACTGAGAAAGTAACTTTTTTGTCTTGATGAACAGAGGCATGAAACAACTTTCAACCTACTCATAGTCATGTGGGAAGCTAACCAAAGGTGTTTGCATTAGGTTTGCAGTAAGTACTTTGGTGTAAAAGTGAAATGTATGCTATTTGTATTGTAAAAGCATTGTATGCACTGAGAGATCAACTTTTTTGTTTTCATGTGTAGAGCCATAATACAACTTTCAAACAACTCAGAAACGTGTGGGAAGTTAACCTAAGGTGTTTCCATTAGGTTTGCAGGAAGTACTTTGGTGTAAAGTTGAAATGTATACTATTTCTATTATCTAAGCATTGTATGCACTGAGATAACAACTTTTTTGTGTTGATGTATGGAGCCATGAAAAAACTTTCAAACTACTCATAATCATTTGGGAAGTTAACCTAAGGTGTTTCCATTAGGTTTGCAGTAAGTACTTTGGTGTAAAATTG
This sequence comes from Mobula birostris, assembly GCF_030028105.1. Classification (NCBI taxonomy): domain Eukaryota; kingdom Metazoa; phylum Chordata; class Chondrichthyes; order Myliobatiformes; family Myliobatidae; genus Mobula; species Mobula birostris. Next base: position 48,402 of record NW_027275065.1, read on the forward strand.
AAATGTATACTATTTGTATTGTAAAAGCATTGTATGCACTCAGAGATCAACTTTTTTGTCATTAAGTGCACAGGTATGAAACAATTTCAGACATCTCAGAATCATGTGGGAAATTAACCTAAGGTGTTTCCATTAGGTTTGCATTAAGTACTTTGGTGTAAAATTGAAATGTATAGTATTTGTATTATCTAACCATTGTATGCCCTGAGTTATCAACATTTTTGTGTTGATGTTTAGAGCCATGAAACAACTTTCAAACTATTCACAATCATGTGGGAAGTTAACTTAAATTGTTTCCCAATGGTTTGCACTCTGCACTTTGGCGGAAAATTGAGATGTATACTACCTTAATGTCTATCATAGTATGCACTGAGAAAGTAACTTTTTTGTCTTCATGAACAGAGGCATGAAACAACTTTCAACCTACTCATACTCATGTGGGAAGTTAACCAAAGGTTTTTCCATTAGGTTTGCAGTAAGTACTTTGGTGTAAAATTGAAATGTATGCTATTTGTATTGTAAATGCATTGTATGCACTGAGAGATCAACTTTTTTGTCTTTATGTGCACAGGTGTGAAACAACTTTCAGACAACTCAGAATCATGTGGGAAGTTAACCTAAGGTGTTTCCATTAGGTTTGCAGTAAGTACTTTGGTGTAAAATTGAAATGTATACTATTTATATTATCTAATCATTGTATGCCCTGAGTTAACAACATTTTTGTGTTGATGTGTAGAGCCATGAAAGAACTTTCAAACTATTCATAATCATGTGGGAAGTTAACTTAAGCTGTTTCCATTAGGTTTGCAGTGAGTACTTTGGTGTAAAATTGAAATGTATACTATTTGTATTGCCTAAGCCTAGTATGCACTGAGAAAGTAACTTTTTGTCTTGATGAACAGAGGCATGAAACAACTTTCAACCTACTCATAGTCATGTGGGAAGCTAACCAAAGTGTTTGCATTAGGTTTGCAGTAAGTACTTTGGTGTAAAATTGAAATGTATACTATTTGTATTATCTAACCATTGTATGCACTGAGATAACAACTTTTTTGTGTTGATGTGTGGAGCCATGAAAAAACTTTCAAACTACTCATAATCATTTGGGAAGTTAACCTAAGGTGTTTCCATTAGTTTTGCAGTATGTAGTTTGGTGTAAAATTGAAATGTATACTATTTGTATTATCTAACCATTGTATGCCCTGAGTTAACAACATTTTTGTGTTGATGTGTGGAGCCATGAAAAAGCTTTCAAACTACTCATAATCATGTGGGAAGTTAACTTAAAATGTTTCCCAATGGTTTGCACTCTGCACTTTGGTGGAAAATTGAGATGTATACTACCTTAATGTCAGAAAATAGTATGCACTGAGAAAGTAACTTTTTTGTCTTGATGAACAGAGGTATGAAACAACATTCAACCTACTCATACTCATGTGGGAAGTTAACCTAAGGTGTTTCCATTAGGTTTTCAGGAAGAACTTTGGTGTAAAATTGAAATGTAGACTATTTGTATTATCTAAGCATTGTCTGCACTGAGATAAGAACTTTTTTGTGTTGATGTATGGAGCCATGAAAAAACTTTCAAACTACTCATAATCATTTGGGAAGTTAACCTAAGCTGTTTCCATTAGGTTTGCAGTAAGTACTTTGGTGTAAAATTGAAATGTATACTATTTGTATTGTCTAAGCCTAGTATGCACTGAGAAATAACTTTTTTGTCTTGATGAACAGAGGCATGAAACAACTTTCAACCCACTCATACTCATGTGGGAAGCTGACCAAAAGAGTTTCCATTGCGTTTGCAGTAGGTACTTTGGAGTAAAATTGAAATGTATACTATTTGTATTATCTAAGCATTGTATGCACTGAGATAACAACTTTTTTGTGTTGATGTGTGGAGCCATGAAAAAACTTTCAAACTACTCATAATCATTTGGGAAGTTAACCTAAGGTGTTTCCATTAGGTTTGCAGTAAGTACTTTGGTGTAAAATTGAAATGTATACTATTTGCACTGTAAAAGCATTGTATGCACTGAGAGATCAACTTTTTTCTCTTTATGTGCACAGGTATGAAACAACTTTCAGACATCTCAGAATCATGTGGGAAGTTAACCTAAGGTGTTTCCATTTGGTTTGCAGTAAGTACTTTGGTGTAAAATTGAAATGTATACTATTTGTATTATCTAAGCATTGTATGCACTGAGATAACAAGTTTTTTGTGTTGATGTATGGAGCCATGAAAAAACTTCCAAACTACTCATAATCATTTGGGAAGTTAACCTAAGGTGTTTCCATTAGGTTTGCAGTAAGTACTTTGGTGTAAAATTGAAATGTATACTATTTGTATTGTCTAAGCATAGTATGCACTGAGAAAGTAACTTTTTTGTCTTGATGAACAGAGGCATGAAACAACTTTCAACCTACTCATACTCATGTGGGAAGTTAACCAAAAGTGTTTCCATTAGGTTTGCAGTAAGTTCTTTGGAGTAAAATTGAAATGTATACTATTTGTATTGTCTTAGTATTGTATGCACTGAGAAAACAACTTTTTTCTCTTGATGTGCAGAGCCATAATACAACTTTCAAACTATTCATAATCATGTGGGAAGTTAATTTAAAATGTTTCCCAATGGTTTGCACTCTGCACTTTGGTGGAAAATTGAGATGTATACTACCTTAATGTCAGAACATAGTATGCACTGAGAAAGTAACTTTTTTGTCTTGATGAACAGAGACATGAAACAACTTTCAACCTACTCATAGTCATGTGGGAAGCTAACCAAAGGTGTTTGCATTAGGTTTGCAGTAAGTACTTTGGTGTAAAAGTGAAATGTATGCTATTTGTATTGTAAAAGCATTGTATGCACTGAGAGATCAACTTTTTTGTTTTCATGTGTAGAGCCATAATACAACTTTCAAACACCTCAGAAACGTGTGGGAAGTTAACCTAAGGTGTTTCCATTAGGTTTGCAGTAAGTACTTTGGTGTAAAATTGAAATGTATACTATTTGTATTATCTAAGCATTGTATGCACTGAGATAACAACTTTTTTGTGTTGATGTATGGAGCCATGAAAAAACTTTCAAACTACTCATAATCATTTGGGAAGTTAACCTAAGGTGTTTCCATTAGGTTTGCAGTAAGTACTTTAGTGTAAAATTGAAATGTATACTATTTGTATTCTCTAAGCATAGTATGCACTGAGAAAGTAACTTTTTTGTCTTGATGAACAGAGGCATGAAACAACTTTCAACCTACTCATACTCATGTGGGAAGTTAACCAAAGGTGGTACCATTCGGTTTGCAGTAAGTACTTTGGTGTAAAATTGAAATGTATACTATTTGTATTGTAAAAGCATTCTATGCACTCAGAGATCAACTTTTTTGTCATTAAGTGCACAGGTATGAAACAATTTCAGACATCTCAGAATCATGTGGGAAGTTAACCTAAGGTGTTTCCATTAGGTTTGCATTAAGTACTTTGGTGTAAAATTGAAATGTATACTATTTGTATTACCTAACCATTGTATGCCCTGAGTTATCAACATTTTTGTGTTGATGTTTAGAGCCATGAAACAACTTTCAAACTATTCATAATCATGTGGGAAGTTAACTTAAAATGTTTCCCAATGGTTTGCACTCTGAACTTTGGTGGAAAATTGAGATGTATACTACCTTAATGTCTAACATAGTATGCACTGAGAAAGTAACTTTTTTGTCTTCATTAACAGAGGCATGAAACAACTTTCAACCTACTCATACTCATGTGGGAAGTTAACCAAAGGTTTTTCCATTAGGTTTGCAGTAAGTACTTTGGTGTAAAATTGAAATGTATGCTATTTGTATTGTAAATGCATTGTATGCACTGAGAGATCAACTTTTTTGTCTTTATGTTCACAGGTGTGAAACAACTTTCAGACATCTCAGAATCATGTGGGAAGTTAACCTAAGGTGTTTCCATTAGGTTTGCAGTAAGTACTTGGTGTAAAATTGAAATGTATACTATTTGTATTATCTAAGCTTTGTATGCACTGAGATAACAACTTTTTTGTGTTGATGTGTGGAGCCATGAAAAAACTTTCAAACTACTCAGAATCATTTGGGAAGTTAACCTAAGGTGTTTCCATTAGGTTTGCAGTATGTAGTTTGGTGTAAAATTGAAATGTATACTATTTGTATTATCTAACCATTGTATGCCCTGAGTTAACAACATTTTTGTGTTGATGTGTAGAGCCAGGAAACAACTTTCAAACTATTCATAATCATGTGGGAAGTTAACTTAAAATGTTTCCCAATGGTTCGCGCTCTGCACTTTGGTGGAAAATTGAGATATATACTACCTTAATGTCAGAACATAGTATGCACTGAGAAAGTAACTTTTTTGTCTTGATGAACAGAGGCATGAAACAACTTTCAAACTACTCATAATCATTTGGGAAGTTAACCTAAGGTCTTTCCATTAGGTTTGTAGCAAATACTTTGGTGTAAAATTGAAAGGTATACTATTTGTATTATCTAAGCATTGTATGCACTGAGATAACAACTTTTTTGTGTTGGTGTGTGGAGCCATGAAAAAACTTTCAAACTACTCATAATCATTTGGGACGTTAACCTAAGGTGTTTCCATTAGGTTTGCAGTAAGTACTATGGTGTAAAATTGAAATGTATACTATTTGTATTGTCTAAGCATAGTATGCACTGAGAAAGTAACTTTTTTGTTTTGATGAAGAGAGGCATGAAACAACTTTCAACCTACTCATACTCATGTGGGAAGTTAACCTAAGGTGTTTGCATTAGGTTTGCAGTAAGTACTTTGGTGTAAAATTGAAATGTATACTATTTGTATTGTCTAAGCATAGTCTGCACTGAGAAAGTAATTTTTTTGTCTTGATGAACAGAGGCATGAAACAACTTTCAACCTACTCATACTCATGTGGGAAGTTCACCAAACGTTTTTCCATTAGGTTTGCAGTAAGTACTTTGGTGTAAAATTGAAATGAATGCTATTTGTATTGTAAAAGCATTGTATGCACTGAGAGATCAACTTTTTTCTCTTTATGTGCACAGGTATGAAACAACTTTCAGACATCTCAGAATCATGTGGGAAGTTAACCTAAGGTGTTTCCATTTGGTTTGCAGTAAGTACTTTGGTGTAAAATTGAAATGTATACTATTTGTATTATCTAAGCATTGTATGCACTGAGATAACAACTTTTTTGTGTTGATGTGTGGAGCCATGAAAAAACTTTCAAACTACTCAGAATCATTTGGGAAGTTAACCTAAGGTGTTTCCATTAGGTTTGCAGTATGTAGTTTGGTGTAAAATTGAAATGTATACTATTTGTATTATCTAACCATTGTATGCCCTGAGTTAACAACATTTTTGTGTTGATGTGTAGAGCCATGAAACAACTTTCAAACTATTCATAATCATGTGGGAAGTTAACTTAAAATGTTTCCCAATGGTGTGCACTCTACACTTTGGTGGAAAATTGAGATGTATACTACCTTAATGTCTAACATAGTATGCACTGAGAAAGTAACTTTTTTCTCTTGATGAACAGAGGCATGAAACAACTTTAAACCTACTCATACTCATGTGGAAAGTTAACCTAAGTAGTTTCCAGTAGGTTTGTAGTAAGTACTTTGGTGTAAAATTGAAATGTATACTATTTTTATTATCTAAGCATTGTATGCACTGAGATAACAACTTTTTTGTGTTGATGTATGGAGCCATGAAAAAACTTCCAAACTACTCAAAATCATTTGGGAAGTTAACCTAAGGTGTTTCCATTAGGTTTGCAGTAAGTACTTTGGTGTAAAATTGAAATGTATACTATTTGTATTGTCTTAGTATTGTATGCACTGAGAAAACAACTTTTTTCTCTTGATGTGCAGAGCCATAATACAACTTTCAAACTATTCATAATCATGTGGGAAGTTAATTTAAAATGTTTCCCAATGGTTTGCACTCTGCACTTTGGTGGAAAATTGAGATGTATACTACCTTAATGTCAGAACATAGTATGCACTGAGAAAGTAACTTTTTTGTCTTGATGAACAGAGACATGAAACAACTTTCAACCTACTCATACTCATGTGGGAAGTTAACCAAAAGTGTTTCCATTTGGTTTGCAGTAAGTACTTTGGAGTAAAATTGAAATGTATACTATTTGTATTGTCTGAGTATAGTATGCTCTGAGATAACAACTATTTTGTTTTCATGTGTAGATCCATAATACAACTTTCAAACAACTCAGAAACATGTGGGAAGGTAACCAAAGGTGTTTCCATTAGGTTTGCAGTAAGTACTTTCGTGTAAAATTGAAATGTATACTATTTGCATTGTCTAAGCATTTTATGCACAGAGAGATCAACTTTTTTGTCTTTATGTGCACAGGTTTGAAGCAACTTTCAGACATCTCAGAATCATGTGGGAAGTTAACCTAAGGTGTTTCCATTAGGTTTGCAGTAAGTACTTTGGTGTAAAATTGAAATGTATACTATTTATATTATCTAATCATTGTATACCCTGAGTTAACAACATTTTTGTGTTGATGTGTAGAGCCATGAAAGAACTTTCAAACTATTCATAATCATGTGGGAAGTTAACTTAAGCTGTTTCCATTAGGTTTGCAGTAAGTACTTTGGTGTAAAATTGAAATGTATACTATTTGTATTGCCTAAGCCTAGTATGCACTGAGAAAGTAACTTTTTTGTCTTGATGAACAGAGGCATGAAACAACTTTCAACCTACTCATAGTCATGTGGGAAGCTAACCAAAGGTGTTTGCATTAGGTTTGCAGTAAGTACTTTGGTGTAAAAGTGAAATGTATGCTATTTGTATTGTAAAAGCATTGTATGCACTGAGAGATCAACTTTTTTGTTTTCATGTGTAGAGCCATAATACAACTTTCAAACAACTCAGAAACGTGTGGGAAGTTAACCTAAGGTGTTTCCATTAGGTTTGCAGGAAGTACTTTGGTGTAAAGTTGAAATGTATACTATTTCTATTATCTAAGCATTGTATGCACTGAGATAACAACTTTTTTGTGTTGATGTATGGAGCCATGAAAAAACTTTCAAACTACTCATAATCATTTGGGAAGTTAACCTAAGGTGTTTCCATTAGGTTTGCAGTAAGTACTTTAGTGTAAAATTGAAATGTATACTATTTGTATTCTCTAAGCACAGTATGCACTGAGAAAGTAACTTTTTTGTCTTGATGAACAGAGGCATGAAACAACTTTCAACCTACTCATACTCATGTGGGAAGTTAACCAAAGGTGGTACCATTCGGTTTGCAGTAAGTACTTTGGTGTAAAATTGAAATGTATACTATTTGTATTGTAAAAGCATTGTATGCACTCAGAGATCAACTTTTTTGTCATTAAGTGCACAGGTATGAAACAATTTCAGACATCTCAGAATCATGTGGGAAATTAACCTAAGGTGTTTCCATTAGGTTTGCATTAAGTACTTTGGTGTAAAATTGAAATGTATAGTATTTGTATTATCTAACCATTGTATGCCCTGAGTTATCAACATTTTTGTGTTGATGTTTAGAGCCATGAAACAACTTTCAAACTATTCACAATCATGTGGGAAGTTAACTTAAATTGTTTCCCAATGGTTTGCACTCTGCACTTTGGCGGAAAATTGAGATGTATACTACCTTAATGTCTATCATAGTATGCACTGAGAAAGTAACTTTTTTGTCTTCATGAACAGAGGCATGAAACAACTTTCAACCTACTCATACTCATGTGGGAAGTTAACCAAAGGTTTTTCCATTAGGTTTGCAGTAAGTACTTTGGTGTAAAATTGAAATGTATGCTATTTGTATTGTAAATGCATTGTATGCACTGAGAGATCAACTTTTTTGTCTTTATGTGCACAGGTGTGAAACAACTTTCAGACAACTCAGAATCATGTGGGAAGTTAACCTAAGGTGTTTCCATTAGGTTTGCAGTAAGTACTTTGGTGTAAAATTGAAATGTATACTATTTATATTATCTAATCATTGTATGCCCTGAGTTAACAACATTTTTGTGTTGATGTGTAGAGCCATGAAAGAACTTTCAAACTATTCATAATCATGTGGGAAGTTAACTTAAGCTGTTTCCATTAGGTTTGCAGTGAGTACTTTGGTGTAAAATTGAAATGTATACTATTTGTATTGCCTAAGCCTAGTATGCACTGAGAAAGTAACTTTTTGTCTTGATGAACAGAGGCATGAAACAACTTTCAACCTACTCATAGTCATGTGGGAAGCTAACCAAAGTGTTTGCATTAGGTTTGCAGTAAGTACTTTGGTGTAAAATTGAAATGTATACTATTTGTATTATCTAACCATTGTATGCACTGAGATAACAACTTTTTTGTGTTGATGTGTGGAGCCATGAAAAAACTTTCAAACTACTCATAATCATTTGGGAAGTTAACCTAAGGTGTTTCCATTAGTTTTGCAGTATGTAGTTTGGTGTAAAATTGAAATGTATACTATTTGTATTATCTAACCATTGTATGCCCTGAGTTAACAACATTTTTGTGTTGATGTGTGGAGCCATGAAAAAGCTTTCAAACTACTCATAATCATGTGGGAAGTTAACTTAAAATGTTTCCCAATGGTTTGCACTCTGCACTTTGGTGGAAAATTGAGATGTATACTACCTTAATGTCAGAAAATAGTATGCACTGAGAAAGTAACTTTTTTGTCTTGATGAACAGAGGTATGAAACAACATTCAACCTACTCATACTCATGTGGGAAGTTAACCTAAGGTGTTTCCATTAGGTTTTCAGGAAGAACTTTGGTGTAAAATTGAAATGTAGACTATTTGTATTATCTAAGCATTGTCTGCACTGAGATAAGAACTTTTTTGTGTTGATGTATGGAGCCATGAAAAAACTTTCAAACTACTCATAATCATTTGGGAAGTTAACCTAAGCTGTTTCCATTAGGTTTGCAGTAAGTACTTTGGTGTAAAATTGAAATGTATACTATTTGTATTGTCTAAGCCTAGTATGCACTGAGAAATAACTTTTTTGTCTTGATGAACAGAGGCATGAAACAACTTTCAACCCACTCATACTCATGTGGGAAGCTGACCAAAAGAGTTTCCATTGCGTTTGCAGTAGGTACTTTGGAGTAAAATTGAAATGTATACTATTTGTATTATCTAAGCATTGTATGCACTGAGATAACAACTTTTTTGTGTTGATGTGTGGAGCCATGAAAAAACTTTCAAACTACTCATAATCATTTGGGAAGTTAACCTAAGGTGTTTCCATTAGGTTTGCAGTAAGTACTTTGGTGTAAAATTGAAATGTATACTATTTGCACTGTAAAAGCATTGTATGCACTGAGAGATCAACTTTTTTCTCTTTATGTGCACAGGTATGAAACAAATTTCAGACATCTCAGAATCATGTGGGAAGTTAACCTAAGGTGTTTCCATTTGGTTTGCAGTAAGTACTTTGGTGTAAAATTGAAATGTATACTATTTGTATTATCTAAGCATTGTATGCACTGAGATAACAAGTTTTTTGTGTTGATGTGTGGAGCCATGAAAAAACTTTCAAACTACTCAGAATCATTTGGGAAGTTAACCTAAGGTGTTTCCATTAGGTTTGCAGTAAGTACTTTGGTGTAAAATTGAAATGTATACTATTTGTATTGTCTAAGCATAGTATGCACTGAGAAAGTAACTTTTTTGTCTTGATGAACAGAGGCATGAAACAACTTTCAACCTACTCATACTCATGTGGGAAGTTAACCAAAAGGTTTTCCATTAGGTTTGCAGTAAGTTCTTTGGAGTAAAATTGAAATGTATACTATTTGTATTGTCTTAGTATTGTATGCACTGAGAAAACAACTTTTTTCTCTTGATGTGCAGAGCCATAATACAACTTTCAAACTATTCATAATCATGTGGGAAGTTAATTTAAAATGTTTCCCAATGGTTTGCACTCTGCACTTTGGTGGAAAATTGAGATGTATACTACCTTAATGTCAGAACATAGTATGCACTGAGAAAGTAACTTTTTTGTCTTGATGAACAGAGACATGAAACAACTTTCAACCTACTCATACTCATGTGGGAAGTTAACCAAAAGTGTTTCCATTTGGTTTGCAGTAAGTACTTTGGAGTAAAATTGAAATGTATACTATTTGTATTGTCTGAGTATAGTATGCTCTGAGATAACAACTATTTTGTTTTCATGTGTAGATCCATAATACAACTTTCAAACAACTCAGAAACATGTGGGAAGGTAACCAAAGGTGTTTCCATTAGGTTTGCAGTAAGTACTTTCGTGTAAAATTGAAATGTATACTATTTGCATTGTCTAAGCATTTTATGCACAGAGAGATCAACTTTTTTGTCTTTATGTGCACAGGTTTGAAGCAACTTTCAGACATCTCAGAATCATGTGGGAAGTTAACCTAAGGTGTTTCCATTAGGTTTGCAGTAAGTACTTTGGTGTAAAATTGAAATGTATACTATTTATATTATCTAATCATTGTATGCCCTGAGTTAACAACATTTTTGTGTTGATGTGTAGAGCCATGAAAGAACTTTCAAACTATTCATAATCATGTGGGAAGTTAACTTAAGCTGTTTCCATTAGGTTTGCAGTGAGTACTTTGGTGTAAAATTGAAATGTATACTATTTGTATTGCCTAAGCCTAGTATGCACTGAGAAAGTAACTTTTTTGTCTTGATGAACAGAGGCATGAAACAACTTTCAACCTACTCATAGTCATGTGGGAAGCTAACCAAAGGTGTTTGCATTAGGTTTGCAGTAAGTACTTTGGTGTAAAAGTGAAATGTATGCTATTTGTATTGTAAAAGCATTGTATGCACTGAGAGATCAACTTTTTTGTTTTCATGTGTAGAGCCATAATACAACTTTCAAACAACTCAGAAACGTGTGGGAAGTTAACCTAAGGTGTTTCCATTAGGTTTGCAGTAAGTACTTTGGTGTAAAGTTGAAATGTATACTATTTGTATTATCTAAGCATTGTATGCACTGAGATAACAACTTTTTTGTGTTGATGTATGGAGCCATGAAAAAACTTTCAAACTACTCATAATCATTTGGGAAGTTAACCTAAGGTGTTTCCATTAGGTTTGCAGTAAGTACTTTAGTGTAAAATTGAAATGTATACTATTTGTATTCTCTAAGCATAGTATGCACTGAGAAAGTAACTTTTTTGTCTTGATGAACAGAGGCATGAAACAACTTTCAACCTACTCATACTCATGTGGGAAGTTAACCAAAGGTGGTACCATTCGGTTTGCAGTAAGTACTTTGGTGTAAAATTGAAATGTATACTATTTGTATTGTAAAAGCATTGTATGCACTCAGAGATCAACTTTTTTGTCATTAAGTGCACAGGTATGAAACAATTTCAGACATCTCAGAATCATGTGGGAAGTTAACCTAAGGTGTTTCCATTAGGTTTGCATTAAGTACTTTGGTGTAAAATTGAAATGTATAGTATTTGTATTATCTAACCATTGTATGCCCTGAGTTATCAACATTTTTGTGTTGATGTTTAGAGCCATGAAACAACTTTCAAACTATTCACAATCATGTGGGAAGTTAACTTAAATTGTTTCCCAATGGTTTGCACTCTGCACTTTGGTGGAAAATTGAGATGTATACTACCTTAATGTCTATCATAGTATGCACTGAGAAAGTAACTTTTTTGTCTTCATGAACAGAGGCATGAAACAACTTTCAACCTACTCATACTCATGTGGGAAGTTAACCAAAGGTTTTTCCATTAGGTTTGCAGTAAGTACTTTGGTGTAAAATTGAAATGTATGCTATTTGTATTGTAAATGCATTGTATGCACTGAGAGATCAACTTTTTTGTCTTTATGTGCACAGGTGTGAAACAACTTTCAGACAACTCATACTCATGTGGGAAGTTAACCTAAGGTGTTTCCATTAGGTTTTCAGGAAGAACTTTGGTGTAAAATTGAAATGTAGACTATTTGTATTATCTAAGCATTGTCTGCACTGAGATAAGAACTTTTTTGTGTTGATGTATGGAGCCATGAAAAAACTTTCAAACTACTCATAATCATTTGGGAAGTTAACCTAAGCTGTTTCCATTAGGTTTGCAGTAAGTACTTTGGTGTAAAATTGAAATGTATACTATTTGTATTGTCTAAGCCTAGTATGCACTGAGAAATAACTTTTTTGTCTTGATGAACAGAGGCATGAAACAACTTTCAACCTACTCATACTCATGTGGGAAGCTGACCAAAAGAGTTTTCATTGCGTTTGCAGTAAGTACTTTGGAGTAAAATTGAAATGTATACTATTTGTATTATCTAAGCATTGTATGCACTGAGATAACAACTTTTTTGTGTTGATGTGTGGAGCCATGAAAAAACTTTCAAACTACTCATAATCATTTGGGAAGTTAACCTAAGGTGTTTCCATTAGTTTTGCAGTATGTAGTTTGGTGTAAAATTGAAATGTATACTATTTGTATTATCTAACCATTGTATGCCCTGAGTTAACAACATTTTTGTGTTGATGTGTGGAGCCATGAAAAAGCTTTCAAACTACTCATAATCATGTGGGAAGTTAACTTAAAATGTTTCCCAATGGTTTGCACTCTGCACTTTGGTGGAAAATTGAGATGTATACTACCTTAATGTCAGAAAATAGTATGCACAGAGAAAGTAACTTTTTTGTCTTGATGAACAGAGGTATGAAACAACATTCAACCTACTCATACTCATGTGGGAAGTTAACCTAAGGTGTTTCCATTAGGTTTTCAGGAAGAACTTTGGTGTAAAATTGAAATTTATACTATTTGTATTATCTAAGCATTGTCTGCACTGAGATAAGAACTTTTTTGTGTTGATGTATGGAGCCATGAAAAAACTTCCAAACTACTCATAATCATTTGGTAAGTTAAACTGAGCTGTTTCCATTAGGTTTCCAGTAAGTACTTTGGTGTAAAATTGAAATGTATACTATTTGTTTTGTCTAAGCCTAGTATGCACTGAGAAATAACTTTTTTGTCTTGATGAACAGAGGCATGAAACAACTTTCAACCTACTCATACTCATGTGGGAAGCTGACCAAAAGAGTTTCCATTGCGTTTGCAGTAGGTACTTTGGAGTAAAATTGAAATGTATACTATTTGTATTATCTAAGCATTGTATGCACTGAGATAACAACTTTTTTGTGTTGATGTGTGGAGCCATGAAAAAACTTTCAAACTACTCATAATCATTTGGGAAGTTAACCTAAGGTGTTTCCATTAGGTTTGCAGTAAGTACTTTGGTGTAAATATTGAAATGTATACTATTTGCACTGTAAAAGCATTGTATGCACTGAGAGATCAACTTTTTTCTCTTTATGTGCACAGGTATGAAACAACTTTCAGACATCTCAGAATCATGTGGGAAGTTAACCTAAGGTGTTTCCATTTGGTTTGCAGTAAGTACTTTGGTGTAAAATTGAAATGTATATTATTTGTATTATCTAAGCATTGTATGCACTGAGATAACAACTTTTTTGTGTTGATGTGTGGAGCCATGAAAAAACTTTCAAACTACTCAGAATCATTTGGGAAGTTAACCTAAGGTGTTTCCATTAGGTTTGCAGTATGTAGTTTGGTGTAAAATTGAAATGTATACTATTTGTATTATCAAACCATTGTATGCCCTGAGTTAACAACATTTTTGTGTTGATGTGTAGAGCCATGAAACAACTTTCAAACTATTCATAATCATGTGGGAAGTTAACTTAAGCTGTTTCCATTAGGTTTGCAGTGAGTACTTTGGTGTAAAATTGAAATGTATACTATTTGTATTGCCTAAGCCTAGTATGCACTGAGAAAGTAACTTTTTTGTCTTGATGAACAGAGGCATGAAACAACTTTCAACCTACTCATAGTCATGTGGGAAGCTAACCAAAGGTGTTTGCATTAGGTTTGCAGTAAGTACTTTGGTGTAAAAGTGAAATGTATGCTATTTGTATTGTAAAAGCATTGTATGCACTGAGAGATCAACTTTTTTGTTTTCATGTGTAGAGCCATAATACAACTTTCAAACAACTCAGAAACGTGTGGGAAGTTAACCTAAGGTGTTTCCATTAGGTTTGCAGGAAGTACTTTGGTGTAAAGTTGAAATGTATACTATTTGTATTATCTAAGCATTGTATGCACTGAGATAACAACTTTTTTGTGTTGATGTATGGGGCCATGAAAAAACTTTCAAACTACTCATAATCATTTGGGAAGTTAACCTAAGGTGTTTCCATTAGGTTTGCAGTAAGTACTTTAGTGTAAAATTGAAATGTATACTATTTGTATTCTCTAAGCATAGTATGCACTGAGAAAGTAACTTTTTTGTCTTGATGAACAGAGGCATGAAACAACTTTCAACCTACTCATACTCATGTGGGAAGTTAACCAAAGGTGGTACCATTCGGTTTGCAGTAAGTACTTTGGTGTAAAATTGAAATGTATACTATTTGTATTGTAAACGCATTGTATGCACTCAGAGATCAACTTTTTTGTCATTAAGTGCACAGGTATGAAACAATTTCAGACATCTCAGAATCATGTGGGAAGTTAACCTAAGGTGTTTCCATTAGGTTTGCATTAAGTACTTTGGTGTAAAATTGAAATGTATAGTATTTGTATTATCTAACCATTGTATGCCCTGAGTTATCAACATTTTTGTGTTGATGTTTAGAGCCATGAAACAACTTTCAAACTATTCACAATCATGTGGGAAGTTAACTTAAATTGTTTCCCAATGGTTTGCACTCTGCACTTTGGTGGAAAATTGAGATGTATACTACCTTAATGTCTATCATAGTATGCACTGAGAAAGTAACTTTTTTGTCTTCATGAACAGAGGCATGAAACAACTTTCAACCTACTCATACTCATGTGGGAAGTTAACCAAAGGTTTTTCCATTAGGTTTGCAGTAAGTACTTTGGTGTAAAATTGAAATGTATGCTATTTGTATTGTAAATGCACTGTATGCACTGAGAGATCAACTTTTTTGTCTTTATGTGCACAGGTGTGAAACAACTTTCAGACAACTCAGAATCATGTGGGAAGTTAACCTAAGGTGTTTCCATTAGGTTTGCAGTAAGTACTTTGGTGTAAAATTGAAATGTATACTATTTATATTATCTAATCATTGTATGCCCTGAGTTAACAACATTTTTGTGTTGATGTGTAGAGCCATGAAAGAACTTTCAAACTATTCATAATCATGTGGGAAGTTAACTTAAGCTGTTTCCATAAGGTTTGCAGTGAGTACTTTGGTGTAAAATTGAAATGTATACTATTTGTATTGCCTAAGCCTAGTATGCACTGAGAAAGTAACTTTTTGTCTTGATGAACAGAGGCATGAAACAACTTTCAACCTACTCATAGTCATGTGGGAAGCTAACCAAAGGTGTTTGCATTAGGTTTGCAGTAAGTACTTTGGTGTAAAATTGAAATGTATACTATTTGTATTATCTAACCATTGTATGCACTGAGATAACAACTTTTTTGTGTTGATGTGTGGAGCCATGAAAAAACTTTCAAACTACTCATAATCATTTGGGAAGTTAACCTAAGGTGTTTCCATTAGTTTTGCAGTATGTAGTTTGGTGTAAAATTGAAATGTATACTATTTGTATTATCTAACCATTGTATGCCCTGAGTTAACAACATTTTTGTGTTGATGTGTGGAGCCATGAAAAAGCTTTCAAACTACTCATAATCATGTGGGAAGTTAACTTAAAATGTTTCCCAATGGTTTGCACTCTGCACTTTGGTGGAAAATTGAGATGTATACTACCTTAATGTCAGAAAATAGTATGCACTGAGAAAGTAACTTTTTTGTCTTGATGAACAGAGGTATGAAACAACATTCAACCTACTCATACTCATGTGGGAAGTTAACCTAAGGTGTTTCCATTAGGTTTTCAGGAAGAACTTTGGTGTAAAATTGAAATGTATACTATTTGTATTATCTAAGCATTGTCTGCACTGAGATAAGAACTTTTTTGTGTTGATGTATGGAGCCATGAAAAAACTTCCAAACTACTCATAATCATTTGGTAAGTTAAACTGAGCTGTTTCCATTAGGTTTCCAGTAAGTACTTTGGTGTAAAATTGAAATGTATACTATTTGTTTTGTCTAAGCCTAGTATGCACTGAGAAATAACTTTTTTGTCTTGATGAACAGAGGCATGAAACAACTTTCAACCTACTCATACTCATGTGGGAAGCTGACCAAAAGAGTTTCCATTGCGTTTGCAGTAGGTACTTTGGAGTAAAATTGAAATGTATACTATTTGTATTATCTAAGCATTGTATGCACTGAGATAACAACTTTTTTGTGTTGATGTGTGGAGCCATGAAAAAACTTTCAAACTACTCATAATCATTTGGGAAGTTAACCTAAGGTGTTTCCATTAGGTTTGCAGTAAGTACTTTGGTGTAAAATTGAAATGTATACTATTTGCACTGTAAAAGCATTGTATGCACTGAGAGATCAACTTTTTTCTCTTTATGTGCACAGGTATGAAACAACTTTCAGACATCTCAGAATCATGTGGGAAGTTAACCTAAGGTGTTTCCATTTGGTTTGCAGTAAGTACTTTGGTGTAAAATTGAAATGTATACTATTTGTATTATCTAAGCATTGTATGCACTGAGATAACAACTTTTTTGTGTTGATGTGTGGAGCCATGAAAAAACTTTCAAACTACTCAGAATCATTTGGGAAGTTAACCTAAGGTGTTTCCATTAGGTTTGCAGTATGTAGTTTGGTGTAAAATTGAAATGTATACTATTTGTATTATCAAACCATTGTATGCCCTGAGTTAACAACATTTTTGTGTTGATGTGTAGAGCCATGAAACAACTTTCAAACTATTCATAATCATGTGGGAAGTTAACTTAAGCTGTTTCCATTAGGTTTGCAGTGAGTACTTTGGTGTAAAATTGAAATGTATACTATTTGTATTGCCTAAGCCTAGTATGCACTGAGAAAGTAACTTTTTTGTCTTGATGAACAGAGGCATGAAACAACTTTCAACCTACTCATAGTCATGTGGGAAGCTAACCAAAGGTGTTTGCATTAGGTTTGCAGTAAGTACTTTGGTGTAAAAGTGAAATGTATGCTATTTGTATTGTAAAAGCATTGTATGCACTGAGAGATCAACTTTTTTGTTTTCATGTGTAGAGCCATAATACAACTTTCAAACAACTCAGAAACGTGTGGGAAGTTAACCTAAGGTGTTTCCATTAGGTTTGCAGGAAGTACTTTGGTGTAAAGTTGAAATGTATACTATTTGTATTATCTAAGCATTGTATGCACTGAGATAACAACTTTTTTGTGTTGATGTATGGGGCCATGAAAAAACTTCCAAACTACTCATAATCATTTGGGAAGTTAACCTAAGGTGTTTCCATTAGGTTTGCAGTAAGTACTTTAGTGTAAAACTGAAATGTATACTATTTGTATTCTCTAAGCATAGTATGCACTGAGAAAGTAACTTTTTTGTCTTGATGAACAGAGGCATGAAACAACTTTCAACCTACTCATACTCATGTGGGAAGTTAACCAAAGGTGGTACCATTCGGTTTGCAGTAAGTACTTTGGTGTAAAATTGAAATGTATACTATTTGTATTGTAAACGCATTGTATGCACTCAGAGATCAACTTTTTTGTCATTAAGTGCACAGGTATGAAACAATTTCAGACATCTCAGAATCATGTGGGAAGTTAACCTAAGGTGTTTCCATTAGGTTTGCATTAAGTACTTTGGTGTAAAATTGAAATGTATAGTATTTGTATTATCTAACCATTGTATGCCCTGAGTTATCAACATTTTTGTGTTGATGTTTAGAGCCATGAAACAACTTTCAAACTATTCACAATCATGTGGGAAGTTAACTTAAATTGTTTCCCAATGGTTTGCACTCTGCACTTTGGTGGAAAATTGAGCTGTATACTACCTTAATGTCTATCATAGTATGCACTGAGAAAGTAACTTTTTTGTCTTCATGAACAGAGGCATGAAACAACTTTAAACCTACTCATACTCATGTGGGAAGTTAACCAAAGGTTTTTCCATTAGGTTTGCAGTAAGTACTTTGGTGTAAAATTGAAATGTATGCTATTTGTATTGTAAATGCACTGTATGCACTGAGAGATCAACTTTTTTGTCTTTATGTGCACAGGTGTGAAACAACTTTCAGACAACTCAGAATCATGTGGGAAGTTAACCTAAGGTGTTTCCATTAGGTTTGCAGTAAGTACTTTGGTGTAAAATTGAAATGTATACTATTTATATTATCTAATCATTGTATGCCCTGAGTTAACAACATTTTTGTGTTGATGTGTAGAGCCATGAAAGAACTTTCAAACTATTCATAATCATGTGGGAAGTTAACTTAAGCTGTTTCCATAAGGTTTGCAGTGAGTACTTTGGTGTAAAATTGAAATGTATACTATTTGTATTGCCTAAGCCTAGTATGCACTGAGAAAGTAACTTTTTGTCTTGATGAACAGAGGCATGAAACAACTTTCAACCTACTCATAGTCATGTGGGAAGCTAACCAAAGGTGTTTGCATTAGGTTTGCAGTAAGTACTTTGGTGTAAAATTGAAATGTATACTATTTGTATTATCTAACCATTGTATGCACTGAGATAACAACTTTTTTGTGTTGATGTGTGGAGCCATGAAAAAACTTTCAAACTACTCATAATCATTTGGGAAGTTAACCTAAGGTGTTTCCATTAGTTTTGCAGTATGTAGTTTGGTGTAAAATTGAAATGTATACTATTTGTATTATCTAACCATTGTATGCCCTGAGTTAACAACATTTTTGTGTTGATGTGTGGAGCCATGAAAAGCTTTCAAACTACTCATAATCATGTGGGAAGTTAACTTAAAATGTTTCCCAATGGTTTGCACTCTGCACTTTGGTGGAAAATTGAGATGTATACTACCTTAATGTCAGAAAATAGTATGCACTGAGAAAGTAACTTTTTTGTCTTGATGAACAGAGGTATGAAACAACATTCAACCTACTCATACTCATGTGGGAAGTTAACCTAAGGTGTTTCCATTAGGTTTTCAGGAAGAGCTTTGGTGTAAAATTGAAATGTATACTATTTGTATTATCTAAGCATTGTCTGCACTGAGATAAGAACTTTTTTGTGTTGATGTATGGAGCCATGAAAAAACTTCCAAACTACTCATAATCATTTGGGAAGTTAAACTGAGCTGTTTCCATTAGCTTTCCAGTAAGTACTTTGGTGTAAAATTGAAATGTATACTATTTGTTTTGTCTAAGCCTAGTATGCACTGAGAAATAACTTTTTTGTCTTGATGAACAGAGGCATGAAACAACTTTCAACCTACTCATACTCATGTGGGAAGCTGACCAAAAGAGTTTCCATTGCGTTTGCAGTAGGTACTTTGGAGTAAAATTGAAATGTATACTATTTGTATTATCTAAGCATTGTATGCACTGAGATAACAACTTTTTTGTGTTGATGTGTGGAGCCATGAAAAAACTTTCAAACTACTCATAATCATTTGGGAAGTTAACCTAAGGTGTTTCCATTAGGTTTGCAGTAAGTACTTTGGTGTAAAATTGAAATGTATACTATTTGCACTGTAAAAGCATTGTATGCACTGAGAGATCAACTTTTTTCTCTTTATGTGCACAGGTATGAAACAACTTTCAGACATCTCAGAATCATGTGGGAAGTTAACCTAAGGTGTTTCCATTTGGTTTGCAGTAAGTACTTTGGTGTAAAATTGAAATGTATACTATTTGTATTATCTAAGCATTGTATGCACTGAGATAACAACTTTTTTGTGTTGATGTGTGGAGCCATGAAAAAACTTTCAAACTACTCAGAATCATTTGGGAAGTTAACCTAAGGTGTTTCCATTAGGTTTGCAGTATGTAGTTTGGTGTAAAATTGAAATGTATACTATTTGTATTATCAAACCATTGTATGCCCTGAGTTAACAACATTTTTGTGTTGATGTGTAGAGCCATGAAACAACTTTCAAACTATTCATAATCATGTGGGAAGTTAACTTAAAATGTTTCCCAATGGTGTGCACTCTGCAATTTGGTGGAAAATTGAGTTGTATACTACCTTAATGTCTAACATAGCATGCACTGAGAAAGTAACTTTTTTCTCTTGATGAACAGAGGCATGAAACAACTTTAAACCTACTCATACTCATGTGGAAAGTTAACCTAAGTAGTTTCCAGTAGGTTTGTAGTAAGTACTTTGGTGTAAAATTGAAATGTATACTATTTGTATTATCTAAGCATTGTATGCACTGAGATAACAACTTTTTTGTGTTGATGTATGGAGCCATGAAAAAACTTCCAAACTACTCATAATCATTTGGGAAGTTAACCTAAGGTGTTTCCATTAGGTTTGCAGTAAGTACTTTGGTGTAAAATTGAAATGTATACTATTTGTATTGTCTAAGCATAGTATGCACTGAGAAAACAACTTTTTTCTCTTGATGTGCAGAGCCATAATACAACTTTCAAACTATTCATAATCATGTGGGAAGTTAATTTAAAATGTTTCCCGATGGTTTGCACTCTGCATTTTGGTGGAAAATTGAGATGTATACTACCTTAATGTCAGAACATAGTATGCACTGAGAAAGTAACTTTTTTGTCTTGATGAACAGAGACATGAAACAACTTTCAACCTACTCATACTCATGTGGGAAGTTAACCAAAAGTGTTTCCATTTGGTTTGCAGTAAGTACTTTGGAGTAAAATTGAAATGTATACTATTTGTATTGTCTTAGTATAGTATGCTCTGAGATAACAACTATTTTGTTTTCATGTGTAGATCCATAATACAACTTTCAAACAACTCAGAAACATGTGGGAAGGTAACCAAAGGTGTTTCCATTAGGTTTGCAGTAAGTACTTTGGTGTAAAATTGAAATGTATACTATTTGTATTGTCTAAGCATTTTATGCACAGAGAGATCAACTTTTTTGTCTTTATGTGCACAGGTTTGAAGCAACTTTCAGACATCTCAGAATCATGTGGGAAGTTAACCTAAGGTGTTTCCATTAGGTTTGCAGTAAGTACTTTGGTGTAAAATTGAAATGTATACTATTTATATTATCTAATCATTGTATGCACTGAGATAACAACTTTTTTGTGTTGATGTATGGAGCCATGAAAAAACTTTCAAACTACTCATAATCATTTGGGAAGTTAACCTAAGGTGTTTCCATTAGGTTTGCAGTAAGTACTTTAGTGTAAAATTGAAATGTATACTATTTGTATTCTCTAAGC